>NC_137623.1:1799227-1856381 GCF_963280865.1 Gymnoscopelus braueri
ATACAACACTAAAACCAAATAAGCTCTAACATTAATATTACTTGGTCAACAACATAGACTAGACATGTAACTTGCTTGGAGCTTTTAATGCAGTGGTTCGCAACCTGTGGGTCGAGACCACCACAACAGAGCTCACAACGCCAGGCATTGTGAGCTTGTAGATCTGCTATTTTCACAATATTTATCTGTGTATCAAATATGGTTATTTTGGGGGGTCGATGGCCTGAAAAGATTGAGAACCCCTGCTTTAATGCAGTAAACATGAACGTAGCGTTTACTTGGATAATATAATAATACTATAATATATATAATATTCACCCTCAGCTGGGTTTACCGAGACAGCAGCCAAAATGAAAATGCGACGTTTCCGTGCTATCACAGATGATCCGGTCATCTTATAAAAAATTGAAGTGCTTAAGACTTTAGCCCAAACCCGACGGGACCCGACCCGGCCCGTCGGCACCAGCTGGGCCGGGTCCAATTGGTCACGTATGTGTCGGGCTTTGGGTCGATGTTTTTTTTTAATCCAAATATATTCATATATTAATTAATTTGTAGCGTATTGTGTTCACAATAAGCAACTTGTCATATTAGTCAGATCCCCAAGAGTATATGAAAGCCATTTAAAATATTTATACTATTCTTACACAGCTGTTCCCAAATAATTAATCACCAGCGCAGCGCAAAAGTAGGTCAAATCAATCAGCTGTCTTGTCAGTTGTCACGACGGCAGCAGCAGAGCCCCCTTTAAAGTTTAAACCATAACATGACATATAGAATGGATCTTCAGACAAACTATTGAGATTGAAAAGCTTTCTTCGTGTCTTCCTCACCTCAAAGTAAAGGTTGGATTATGTCTTCAAATGACCAGAGCACAGGCAGCGGGGCAGTACGAGGTAACATTCACGATCCAGGTCTCTATATTGGATGTGATTTCTCCATCGCAACTCTTTCCCATCAAACAAAGTAATCCAAACTATTTTGTACTGCTTATTTTGCTTGTTAAAGGCATGATTTTATTAAGACATGACAGCAATATGGAAAAAACATTTTTAAAATGGTTATGGGGCAGTGTATATATTTATATAGCCCTATTTGCTCCAAGCTGTTTTTTAAATAAAATATAGACTGTTGGAATAGGGTAGAATGACTCCTAAGATTTAATGAGAAAAAAGGCTTCTTTAGAAAAACGGGCTGGGCTGGGCCTAATTTGTCAATTATGGGTCGAGCCAGGCTGAAATATTTAGGGGATATGAAAGCTCTAGTTTGAAGTGCTCATGTGGCCTTATAGTCGCTTATTTTTGTTTTCATAGACCTGTGGTTGCTTATTTCTTGCCAAGGCTGGCAACACGGCTCATGGTCCAACATGCACTCTGGCTGCACTGAGGCATTTAACATGGGGCCGATGTTTCGTTTCTAAGTCTAAGCTTGCCTTTCAGTAAAACCACATTTGATAGACATAAATATCACCTACATATTACTGATTAGAGAGAATTTTATATTTTTGTAATCAATTAATTATTTCCTGCATAATCAATGACTAAAACTGACATATAAAGTGGAGTATTGCATTGCAGATGCACAAATTGTCTTATTTAAATAGACTATCATCTTATATAAATACAATTGACACAAGGAATTGACACCCTTCCTTCTGCTGATTATAGTAAGATTAGAATCACAGAGATTTGTTGACAATAATAGCTTAGTAGAGAGAGGTGCGCACTTTGCATCCTGTCTCCACAAAGCCATCGCAGTGTCTGTGTGCACTTGGCGGGTGCTTTTAGGAACCGCTGTCCCCCCTCCCAAAGCCGTACCCATGTGTGTGTGCAGAATAGCAATGTGGGGGATATAGCAACAACACGCCCACGGGCACGCCTCCACGCGCAAATAACGGTGTCGGCATAATGGGTGACGGGTAGAGATGGTGCTAGAATAACATATTGGGACAGGGCAGCTCCCTTATCCGTATTTAACAGGTTTAGGGTAGGGTTTAGGCTTAAGGAGCTGCCGCTGAATAGCGCCGCTAATGTGTTAACCTCTGGATTTAGGCCTAAATGTCTTGCTCACAAAGTAGAATAAAATGTAACATACAACAACAAACAAATTGACTATAACTTAGTCCACAATTTACGGCAAAGAAGACAGTTTGGTTACCTATATGACAGCCCTATTAACCCAACCGATTGCCCGGTGTCTGCTGCACATACGGTGCGGAAAACATTAAACGTTAAATTAAATTAACTCTTTAAAACCTTCTCCTTCAACAACGTTAATTGGTCTCATGTCAAGCGCAATAAAATTGGCAATTTTGTCCGTAATTTCTCTTAGCCTTTTCTCCGAGAGTGGTGGCCTAAAATCCAGTTTCTTCAGAGTCAACTGTGGGGCCGCTAAACTCGACTTACTGGCAGTGGCTGACAACTGCTGGTGTACCTAGAAAATAATAAATCCTATAAGCCCCTACATATAATTGATATTACATAAAAAATATTTAAATAATAAGAAAGGGAGTAGGGACATAGCCAATATTGTTTTAGGCCACAGTATCGTCTTCACAAACAACTTACCTTGAATAAGTGATAAGCCATGTTACTTGTTGTGGAGTGGTATGACATTGTGTGATCGCATATTGTCCAAATATCTAATCAATCACACCTTGTATAATCGTAGATTTCCCTTTGGAAAGGTAGTAGCGCCGTGGTCAGTGGATACAACTCAAACAAGTGTCTTTTCTGGTGATTTATTTCTGTTTCATTCACACACAAACAATCACACCCTTATCTAAACACTATAATGGTTGTTACAACGGTAGGTTATAAACCTGCAGATAAAAACATAGAACATAACAATCATTACCGACATGAAATACATCTTCACAAGGTATAATATATATGTGAGAAAATACGTTAAGTCGTGTAAAATTAGCTCTCAGTTTACATACCAACTGTCCACCGCGGCTCTGCTTCGTTACTGAAGCTTCTATTCTGAAAGCCCCGGTCCTATAGAAGTTGACGCATGCGCAGTACACTTGGTCACGCTGGCAGGCATAACAAATAACTAAATACCCCACAGAAAAGTAGATAGTAAATACATAAATTACCCCACTACTAGGACAATACTTTCTACGTGCGGATTAAGCCGCTAATCTACCTAAATCTAATGAAAGTATTATTATTATTCACGTTAGACCGGAAGTGCGTCACTTCTCCTACAATTAGCTGAACAAACGGTCATTCACCACTGGATGGAGCTAGAAGGCCACATAAGTAGGTACATGTCATTAACACCCCACCGTCATAATCATAGATTATTCCACACCTCCCACTTGGTCCTCTGGCTTTAAGACCCAAGAGGACCACCACCCACTACCCACTTAAAGTCTTTGCGTTTGAAAGGTCTTTCGGCAAGAAAAAATGGGCACTAGGCCGTCAACATTGTTCGTAAAAAGGCGCAAAACATTGTCTGTAAAAAGCGCAAAATACGCAAAACATTGTCTGTAAAAGGTGTAAAATACGTTACGAAATGGTAGGTTCCCTCTCGTGGTCCTTGATGCTGCATACAATCCTTTAAGCGCAGCCCTTACAGATGCAACAAAGCACAACTGCCAACTAAACATACAGACAAGGGTCCAAGCCCACTCAGAGGTGGGCTTGGATCCCGGCCATGTCCAGTCACAGCTGTACCAAGTTGCACCGGCATGGAACTGGCCTTACCGAAACACACCGCCAACCTCCAGGGAGGATGGCGGTGGGGAATCTTTTCTTCTTTTACTGCTCTTCCACTGGTAGAAGAACCACCAGCCTCCTAACGTCCCTGTGGAGGATGGTGGATGGGCAACTTGCGACGTGCTGGTCACTCTTGGAAGGGCTGGTGCAGGCAGGAAGGCTGTGGCAGGTCCTCACCTTCACGTCTCGGACGACACCTTTCTCATCAGGAAACGCCTCCACGACCCGACCCAGTCTGAAACGGCCCCTGAGTGCGTTCTGGTCAGCGAGCCATACCAGATCTCCGACGGCGACGTCCCTGGCAGGGGTGTGCCACTTCTTCCGGATGAAGAGTCCTGGACCCGCCAGCTGGCTCCACCGTTTCCAGAACTTGTCCACCTCGATCTGGATCGCTCTCAGACGGACGAATGGGTAGACAGTGGATTCGAACCCTCCGGGGTCGCCACTGGGCCCCGCACGCCCTAGCAGGAGGGAGTTGGGGGAGATGACCTCAACGCTCCCGTCTTGCAGCTGGGTCAAAGCGCCGATAGGCCTCTCATTTGCCAGGTTGGCGGCCAGGTACAGAAGGGTTTGGAACTCTAGTGCTGTCATGTTTCCTTCTTCTCCCACGCTGCTCATTGCTCTTTTCATCACATGAACAGCTGCTTCTGCTGCGCCATTCCGGTGTGGCGAGTCAGCTGGGTGGAATACCCAAGTCCAATCTGTCCCACTCTCGGCAGCTCTCTTTTGGACTTTCTCTTTGTCGACACTTGCCAGGAACTTGTAAAGTTCTTCCAGTACTGGCTTAGCTCCAACAAAATTGGTCCCCTGGTCAGACCAGAGCTTCTTAGGATGGCCCCTCAGGGCAGTGAAGCGTTGAAATGCTTTCAGGAAACCTTCTGTTGATAGGTCTTCTACGATGTCGGCATGCACCGCTCTTGATGCCATGCAGCAGTAGACAATGCCCCAGGCTTTCTTGCTAGTCCTCTTCTTCACTGCATCTCTGATGGTGTAAGGGCCGAAGAGATCCAACGTTGTGTATTCAAATGGTGCAGCTGGCGTTGTGCGCTCCGGCGGGAGGTCGCTCATAACTTGCTGGCACATCTTTGCCCTGTTCTTCCGGCAGTGAATGCAGGAGTCGATCACTTTCCGAGCAACTCTTGGTCCTTGCACAATCCAAGCCTTCTTCCTCATTCGTAAGAGGGTTCCAGCTACTCCCTCATGGTTGGCCCGGTGGGCTTCTTCTGCCAGAAGAATGCTAACCCACTCCCCGTAGGGAATTAAGGGCACGCCGGGCCGTCCTTCAGTCATGGTTTGGACTCGGCCGTGGCACAGTAACAGTTTAGAAGTTTTCTCCTCACAGACTACAAGCCTGTTCAGAGTAGTTTCAGGAAACTTCACTCCTTTTTGAGCTGCCAGGCTTAGTTCTTCGAAAGCGGCTTGACGTTCAGTCACTGTCAAGGCCTCCCACTTTACTGGTGTGCAGGTTTTCTTCTTCCGCTGCAACCAGAATTTCACAGCCCTTCTGACGAAGCCGATCACATTGCAGAGCTTGATCAGCGTGCTGTATTTTCTTGGGTCGACTTGGTCCACAAGCGCAGCGCCCCAGAGCTTTTGGGGGACTTTGCTCTCCTCCGAGGGAAAGGCTGTTGTGTCTGAAGATTTTTGTGGCACTCCATCTTCTGTCTTTTTCTTCTCATGACTTACAGGGGGAGCCATCAGCTTGGCCTGTGCTCTTGTAGTTACGGCTGAGAAGGACTTTCTTTGGAGCTTGCTCACGACGTCTCTAGCAGCAGCCACTACTTCGGAGGCGGATTTCATGGGCCATTCTTCTTCAGGATCGGCCAGGAAGTCAGGACCATTCTGCCATACAGAGCTCTCTTTGAGCAGTTCAGGGGTGCAGCCGCTCCTCGTTACTAAGTCAGCGACGTTTAGTGTTCCAGGTATCCACCACCAGTCTTCCACGGGGCCAGCCTTCTGGATCTCCCCGACTCGATTAGCAAAGAACGTCTGGAACCCGTAGCTTTCTCTTTGGATGGCCCCTAGAACCGTCTGGCTATCCACAAAATGGAACCATCTCTCCACTTCCAATCTTCCATGCTTCAGCACGTAGCCCTTTAGACGAGAGGCGAACACAGCTCCACAGATCTCGGCCTTGACCGCGTCGCCCTTCTGGTCAAGAGGGGCTAGTTTTGCCTTTGACTCTACCAGTCGGGTGACTACACCATCAGATGTCCTCCACCTTAGGTACAGGACAGCTCCATAGGACTCACTGCTTCCATCCGAAAACGTGATACCCCATGGCTTTCCCCTCCAGCCGGAGGGCGTGATGCTCCTGTGAAACGTGATGCTGCTCAGTCTTGTATACTCCTTGAATAGCTCCACTGCTTTTCCACGGAGGTCATCAGATAGTGGTTCATCCCAGGTGTCTTTTGTCAGGTTGCCGGCCTCCTGGAAGGCTCTCCTCACAAGAATCACTCCCTTTTGCTTCATTGGGGTTGCGAGACCTAGAGGGTCGTACAGTCCAGCAACTTGGCTTAGTAGCACCCGACGTGACAATGGGTTTGGCGTCATCTCCACAACTTCCTCTTCGCTCAGGTCTTCTCCAG
This sequence comes from Gymnoscopelus braueri, assembly GCF_963280865.1. NCBI lineage: Eukaryota > Metazoa > Chordata > Actinopteri > Myctophiformes > Myctophidae > Gymnoscopelus > Gymnoscopelus braueri. The sequence goes on from NC_137623.1 coordinate 1,805,541, forward strand.
TCCTCATCTTCCCCTTTCTCCTAGAGAAGTTGATGGATACCATGACAAAGAGCTTGTCGTCCCGGACGAGGTAACCAACTCCCAATGCCTTGTTGTCTTCTTCTTTGAGCTGGTTAGGCAGGATCAGTGTCTCAGGCTTGGATTCTGAAGCATCAATCCTCCCACTTTGCCCAGACCGGATCCAGGGCTTTAGGTGGAAGCCTCCTGTCGTCAGTATAGTTTTGACCCCCTTCAGGATCTCTTCAAGTCTGCTTGGGTCATTGTGTGATGCAAAGATGTCATCCACGTAGCTGTTCTCCTGAATGACACTTCTTTCATCCGCAAGGTGGGAGAACTGAGGAAGATTAGCAGTCTCCCTCATAGCCACTTGCGCTATGCATCCGGCCGGCTTATCTCCCATGTTCACCCGTACAATGGCATAGTCTTCAATCTTGTCCTGTGGTGAGTCTCTCCACAGGAATCGGTGAAGATGGACTTCTTGCTCTTCCAGCCACACTGAATTGTACATCTTTTTGATGTCGCCGATAGCAGCAAACTCTCCCTCCCGGAATCTGAGTAATACTGCCCGGATGGGGTTTAGCACGTCAGGACCCTTTATCAGGATGTTGTTCAGGCTCACTCCCCTGTATTCTTGGCTGCTGTCCCAGACGATACGCACTGGTGTGGTAACTGAATGGGGATTGGGGGCTGTTAGATGACTCACCCACCACACTGCTCCAGGCCACTCTTCCATCATGGACTTTGTCAACTTCACCGCTGCTCCTCTTTCAATCATTTCGTGGATCTGCCTGGTGTAGGCTTCTTTCCACTTGGGATCTTTTCCGAGGCGCTTCTCTGTTCTTAGGAACGTTGCTTCCACTACTTTGCGGTTGTTGGGGAGTGATGCCGGATCCTCCTTCCAGGGGTACTTTGCATCCCAGTGGGGCTCTCCACTGTGCTCATCCCTCTCTTTGAAGGTCAAGCCTTCTTTGATACGTTCCATCTCCCTTTCTTCAACCAGCGTCATCTCCTTTCCTCCCGGAGAACACTTCCCACAACGACAGCCCCCGCATGCAGGGTCACATGCTGCTCCAATGCTGTCCATCTTCAACCAGCTTATGGCATCGATAGCGCTTGCAGCGGTAGTTGCCTTTCTCACATTGTCCACAGGCTTTGGGACGTTTAAAGGGTGTTCCTTCACATTGTCCACAGGCTTTGGGACGTTTAAAGGGTGTTCCTTCACATTGTCCACAGGCTTTGGGACGTTTAAAGGGTGTTCCTTCACATTGTCCACAGGCTTTGGGACGTTTAAAGGGTGTTCCTTCACATTGTCCACAGGCTTTAGGACGTTTAAAAGGTGTTCCTTCACCTTAATGGCTGCCGTCCTCATGGAACGAGCAAAGTGTGTTAATAAATAGCGTGTTGTCACCTCCACCTCTTCAAAGAGGTCCGGATGTACACCACTCACGGTCTTGCCCAGTGGACCATCCCACAGCACTAGATCACCGATTCTATGCAGTCTCTGCGGTGCTAGTCGGCCTTCGCGAGTGCTGATGAGAAGTTCAATCTTCTCGGGACGGGCCAATTCTCCTGGCCTGACCCCTGGGAAGAACTGCTCCAGTTCTTCTGATTCCACCACTCGATCCACTTTGGCGATGTCATCTAAGCCGTAGCAGATCATCTCGTGGGATTTTAAGGTTCCTCTTGGGGTCCATATTTTGATTGCCACGAGATATCTCCTCGTGTCGACCCTTGCCTCCATCTTCCCAACTCCATAAACCACCAGTGTGATTGGTTCTCCAGTCAGTCCGAGTCTTTTAGCGGCTCGGTGCGTGATATAGTTTGTGTCAGAGGCGAGGTCAATCAGGGCTCCGATATAGTCTCCTCCTCTTGTTGTGACATCCACAAGCATCATGAGGACTGGTAGCTCTTTTAAGCCACTTTTTTCCACCAGACTGTTTTTGGAGCATACTTTTGAGGTAGCCTTGTTAGTGAAGGCTTTCTTGAACTTCTCCATCATTTTCGGATCCAACTCGGCTCTGAAGGCTTCCTGTTCCTCTGTCAGGCCACGAGGCCCTCCCTTCTTTTCAACTCGGGTTTCCCTTCTGGTTGATGCCCCTTTCCTTGCTAGGCAGAGGTAGACATGATGGCTTGCAGGAGCGTCGTCCCCTACACACTCTTCCTTTCGGCAGAGGAACTTCTGTGCATCCTGTACACATGCTCCGTCAGCTCCGTGAACGCCCAGGCACCTGTAACACGCATTTACTTTTCTCACATGGGCTTTCCTTGCTGACGGGTTAGCCCTCCGGAAGGCTGGGCAGAAGTAGAGTTGCCCTCCATGTTTCTCATCTCCACACATAGTGCACGCTTCTCGCCGGAACTCCCTCTTAATCTCACTCACTGCTGTCTTGGTGAATGACTGCTTTTCCTGCCGCCTCTCCCTCGGCTTCTCTCGTTGGGATGTCTTCTCATTAGTATAGGTGGGTCCAAGATCCAGCTCTGCTAGCCTTTCGAGGACCGCCTCCTGCCCTTTCAGAAACTTCAAGAGACTATCGAAATGATTCCCTGCGTTAACACCATACATGGCATCCTGCTCAAGGGTGATCCATTTCTCTTTGATATCCCCGGGAAGCTTCCCTACTATCTTATTGACCATCAATGGATTCTTCATGTTATCCATCATTCCCAGGTCCTCTAGGTCCTTCAGTGCCCTTTCCACTGTCTGGATCAAGGTTATTGCCTTCCTAGGCTGGTAGTTCTTTACCACAGGCATTTCCTCTAGTTCCCCCAGGATCATCTGAGCAGTTATTCCCTTGTTCCCAAACCGGTTATCCAGGAGTCTAAAGATATCAATTGACGTTCTGCATGTATCTAATCGAAGCTCTGTCTTCAGTGCCCCTTCCAGGCTGTCAAGTAGGTGCGCCCTTTTGCACACTTCTAATCCTGAAGGTTCTGCCAACGCCTGGACTTTCTCCCAATTGTCCCGCCAGTACCAATAGCTTCTTCGGTCCCCGGAGAACTTAGGCAGACTCATGGCCCTCAGCTTTACTTTAGGCCTGTACTGGGCGCTGCCATCTCCTCCATATGCCATGCCTGACACGCCGTGGGATTCAGACACTACCTGCGATGCATCAGTGGCGCCAGTGCGGCCACTCTGCTGTGGTGGTATGCCTGTGGTTGGAAATGACAAGCGCGGAGACCCACCCTCTCTTAATGGTGTGGAGGTCGAAGCGGGTGGCTCCACATATCCGCGGATAGGGAGGGTTTTGACACTGGATACGGCAGGCAGGTCTTTAAAGCTGTACACTTTCGGGCTGGCTGGGGTTGTGGTATGCCTTAACGGGTCGTCGTGTCCCTCATCTACCACCACCACTAACGATTCCTCTTTCCCAATGGCCTCTTGGCCATGGTTCTTTCCTTCATTAACTTCCCTGGCCCAGTCTACCAGTAGCACCTCTATTTGTTCCTTCTGGATCTTGTACCTTCCCTGAATCTCGGCTACGTTAAGCTCAGGGACAATGTACTTCCATTCATTTACTCCTTGAGCATAGTCATCTAGTCTCCTATTTAGTCTATCTCTCTCTCTCTCTCGATCCTCCCTGGATGCTGACTGCAAGCTAAGTAGCTTGACTTTCCCCAAAGCATCCTCGAACTCCCCCCTTAGGTCGTCCATATGCCGTCCTGCAAAGCGGGACCATAGCTTTTCCCGGACCCTCCGATCCGTGTCCAAGGACCTTTCGTTACAGGCCTTCCTCTTCGCCTTGGTGTCGACAATCGCTGTTGCATTTCTAGTCTCATCGTCCTCTTTTAAGGCCCTCACATACTGATTCAGGTACGTAAAGACTCTCTCATCCTCACTCAGGAGTGCTCTTCTGTCTCTCTCCAGTTCCCCGGCTGGCTTACGATCAATTGCATCATCTATCCGGTCTGCTATTTCCTCACAGTAGGCCAATGCACCAGTTAGCTTCTTCTTTAACTCCTCAATTGTCTAACTCCTCAATATTGTCATATTGCTTTCCGTCTTATGGCTCCCCTTTACTAGCTTTCAGCGCAGATATAGGGACCCGGAATAGCTTGATTACGGTTTACTAGCTAGCAGCCCGAAGCAAAGAGTTAAATAGCAGCAAAGTCAATAGCATCAGTCAATAAAGCGCTGCTGCAGCCTCCTTAGCATACAGCAGTGTAGCATAGCATCCTGTTAGCAACAATGGCTTAGCAGCTGTCCTACAGCAAGCAATAGCTGACCTCTAGTAAGCAAGCAGCTGCTGTCCTTTCAGCAAGCAACAGCTGTCAGTTATCTTTAGCACGGCTAGCATCAGTGCACAGCGCAACAATGGCTTAGCAGCTGTCCTACAGCAAGTAATAGCCGACCTCTAGTAAGCAGCTGCTGTCCTTCAGCAGCAAGCAACAGCTGCTGGTTAGCTTTAGCACGGCTAGCATCAGTGCACAGCGCAACAATGGCTTAGCAGCTGTCCTACAGCAAGTAATAGCCGACCTCTAGTAAGCAGCTGCTGTCCTTCAGCAGCAAGCAACAGCTGCTGGTTAGCTTTAGCACGGCTAGCATCAGTGCACCGCGATCCTTCCACAGAAACAGTCACTTTTACTTCTTTTAGCTCACAGCTTTTCACTACTACTGGTAGTCAAAAGGAACACTATTGTACTTCCCTTTAACGGCTTCTCCGCCGTGCAGCGTCGAGTGAAAGTGGTCCGACCGTCGCGTCCTCTTTCTCTCCGTCCGTCTGCTCCACACTTTCGTCCTCCTCCGGAGGTCGACGAGTGGTTTACAACTGTCCAAATATCTAATCAATCACACCTTGTATAATCGTAGATTTCCCTTTGGAAAGGTAGTAGCGCCGTGGTCAGTGGATACAACTCAAACAAGTGTCTTTTCTGGTGATTTATTTCTGTTTCATTCACACACAAACAATCACACCCTTATCTAAACACTATAATGGTTGTTACAACGGTAGGTTATAAACCTGCAGATAAAAACATAGAACATAACAATCATTACCGACATGAAATACATCTTCACAAGGTATAATATATATGTGAGAAAATACGTTAAGTCGTGTAAAATTAGCTCTCAGTTTACATACCAACTGTCCACCGCGGCTCTGCTTCGTTACTGAAGCTTCTATTCTGAAAGCCCCGGTCCTATAGAAGTTGACGCATGCGCAGTACACTTGGTCACGCTGGCAGGCATAACAAATAACTAAATACCCCACAGAAAAGTAGATAGTAAATACATAAATTACCCCACTACTAGGACAATACTTTCTACGTGCGGATTAAGCCGCTAATCTACCTAAATCTAATGAAAGTATTATTATTATTCACGTTAGACCGGAAGTGCGTCACTTCTCCTACAATTAGCTGAACTAACATTCACCACTGGATGGAGCTAGAAGGCCACATAAGTAGGTACATGTCATTAACACCCCACCGTCATAATCATAGATTATTCCACACATATCCTGCATCTGACTTTTGTTTTATCTTCTGAATAGGGGTGTGCCGATATATCGTCCCGCGATATATCGCGATACGCTTTCGTGACGATATGTATCGTTTTGAAGAAAAATAAATATCGTTTTTCTTTTTTTACAATAATAATTATCAGGCATGCAAACAGCCCCGAGGAGAAAAGGGTGACAACATGTTGTTTTTTTTTCGGGTCAGGTGTCACACTATTGCCCTATTTGGATTCAAAACAGCTATTGTAGCTGAAAAGCTACAAGTTCGCATATCTGAATAATGCAAAAACAGAATTATTTGTTTTTTTCCTCCCCCATATATTTTTCATAATAAAAAAAGTGCGTATCGTATCGAAATCGTATCGAAGTTGTGAGCCAAATATCGTATCGTATCGTTTGGTGAAATTAGTGTATCGGCACACCCCTACTTCTGAATGTTCAAAATGTTTCCACACTTCCACACGAGTTTTTTTTCCCCAGACATTGTGAGCGATTGTGAGCAATTAATTTATGTAGCAAAATAGATTAATGAGCCATTGAGACTAGCAGGTGAGATTCTGTTCTGTGTGGTCATTTGGAGTCTACCACCATGGCGATTTATTCACGCACGCCTAATATAATTATAATTATTTTAGTGTGGGAGGATGGGGGGGGTCTAGTTTACACCAGCATAAAAAAGAACTGTCATATTTTCACATGTACAGTTACATATATATATATATATATATATATCATATAATATTATGTCATAATATCATAATATTATGTGTTCCTCATTGTTTCTCCCTCCTCTTTCTATGTCTTTTTGTTTTTTCTATCATTGTCTTTCTCTCAGCTGGGACTCCATCCCTCCAGCCCTCCCCCTCTCTGCAGCAGACATGAGGAAGTCTTGGCATAAAGACATCCCACAGAGGATCCGTGACCTCCAAGTCCGCTACCTGTGAGTGTTCATCACACAGAAAGCAGAACCAATACAATGTGTTCTCACCATCTTCTAGACCCCAGACCAGCTGAACAATTATCACTTATTATATGATGAGTTGAATCTGATGTCTGACTTTGTCTCTTTCATTCTCTGTGTGTTGGTGAGCAGTGTAGAGGCCATGCCAACAGGAGACCCAGCTAAGGACATAAAGGACCTGGTGACTGATGCTCAGAACATAGAGAGGAACATATATAAGTCAGCTAACAGCTATGTAAGAACCTAATATTCTCTCCATGACATGTATTTACATGTTCTAATGAATACATGAGCTACAATGTAGTGTGTAAGATTTAATTGTTCATCATTCAGTTAAATAAAAGAAATAAAACAATAAAATAAATGTTTCAAAATCAAAAATATGTCTAAAATAGGGATGCCAGGTAACCACATGAACCCTAGCGTCCTTATTCTGAGGTGAACGTTCAACGAAAATAGCTGATCTATAAGCTGAATCACAATGCAACCCATTGTGAGCTTTTATATCGGCTATATTTGGCAAACCGATTTGGTGTTGACAGAATAAAGCATTGGACCTTGTACAGAGCCCTGGGGGACCCCGGTCAACTATGTATAAAGGGTTAATGTGGTTATCGTTGTTGTCGGGCAGAAACCTCATATCTCCATGTTTAAAATGATTGTATTTATTTTTTCATACATTAATGCCCTAATTCATCATACGAGAGTGTCACTCAAAAGTAATGAAAATAGCAGACATACAAGCTCACATGATGTGAAACGTTGTGAGCTTGTAGATCAGATTCATTAACCATTTAAACCCTATATCTTAAATGTAATGGGGTTAGGTCCCTCAGGGGTCTATTCTTGGTCCCTTGCTTTTTCCCCTCTACACTAAATCTCTTCACTAAAACTAGCAGATCTACAAGCTCTGTGTGAGCTTGTAGATATGCTATTTTCACAGAATAGGGAAGCTAGGGTTCAAAAGGGTATAGTCTACTTACATTAAACTGTTCACTTATACCCAGTGATGGAAGAAGTACTCAAATGTACAAAAGTATTGGCATAAAAATATACTTAAGTATCACAATAAAAGTACTCATTATGCAAACATCCCATTTCACAAGGTTACAAAAAAAATCCTTTGAAAATAGCAGATTTACAAGCTCACAACCGCGTGGCTTTGCGATGCATGGCGAGCTTGTAGATCGGCTATTTTCAAATAGCCAAAGTATATAGGGCTGAAATGGTTTGTGTTTGTTTTGTAATAATAATCTAAATCTTCAAAGTAACAGTAATTAACATTTTCAAATAATTGTAGTGGAGTAAAAGTACAATATTTACATCTGAGATGTAGTGGAGTAGAAGTAAAAGCATAGAACATTGGAAATACTCCAGTAAAGTAAAAAATACATACAAATTGTACTTAAATACAGTACTTGAGTAAATGTACTTTCCACCACTGCTTATAGTGAGGCCCTGATCTATCCAGTCTTTTATTTTGGAAATAAAGGAAGTAAAAGTTAATTAATTCCAAACAATGTAAAGGAACAGTCTGTTATTATCTTGATGTAGTCTTTGACTCTCATTGTCTGTTGATGTGTGAAATACAGGATGAATACTGTACACTGAGGGGTGAGAAGAGCTCTGAGCTGAGGGAGAAGAGTCAGAAGAGTAGGGGTAAGGTTCTAGCCACTGACTCACACACACACACACACACACACACACACACACACTCACTCACTCACTCACTCACTCACTCACTCACTCACTCACTCACTCACTCCAACTTCGAACCGGAAGTAGTCAGGTTCCAATTGTTCATTTTCTTCTTGGAGGAGGCGAGTGGAGTGGAGTGGAGGAGGCGAGGACGCTCTCCGAGTCGGCATTTAGCGAGTGTACATGAAGTGTACGCTCGACCAGTCTCCACATCTCCTTGTGCAAGACTTCCGCATCATGCGTACACGTCTTTTTTGTTTTTTTCCCTTCTCCTGTGACGTATACATGGTCCTCCTCCACATGTGGCCACACACACACGGTTTGAAACCCTATATCATGGCAAAACCACCCCCCCACCCTCCCCCCCCTCCTTCGCCCCCGCTGCTCACTCGTTGCGCATCACACACACACACACGCACGCTTAAGTAAAAAGCGAAGTGAAGACACACATAGAGCTTCAGCTGATAAAGTAACTGAAAAGACCGTGTGGTATCTCTTCCACTGCCGACAACCCATATGTGGTATCTGAAAACCACAGACTTAAAGGTTTCTACTGCACTTTTGTAGTTGCCAACAACGCCATATTGTAGATAGTTTGTTGTTCCAGTGGTGAGTATGAATGGTTGTAGAATGAATTGAGTCATCACTCCAGTAGTGAGGTTACTTGCATCCAGTTTATTACAAGTACAAACAGCCTTCCTATGGAGCCTCAGCTCCCTCCAACAGCCTCACGGCGTTTGAGTTGCACACACACTAAGTCACATTTCAGTATGATCTTTATAGCACTGAATATGTGGGTGGGGGTCAGCCTCCAAAAGGTTAGACCCCACCCAGACAAACAATAGATCACACTCTGAGTCCCTGATTCGATTTGCACCTGTATGAAGCAGGAAGGGGGGATGGGAGACACAGGCATAGACCTCTGTCTCCCAGGTAAAACAAAAGGCAATGCTAGTTGTAACCCCCACCCAGCTCAGACAAACCGGCACCTCTCTGTCTGTAGGCTCCCTTCTTCTGTCTGACTGTAGGCTACTTGTAGAGTATGGCTCAAATGTGTATATCATATTATGAAATATACCTCAACCGCAACAATCCACTGGCTTTATTGCGTTGTATAAAGCATAATACAATTATACATTGTAATATATTGTGCACACTTCTTCTGTCTCAAAAGCTGATAGTTCATGTCTCTCTGTGCGTGACTCAATGCAGTGCACGGACTACTATAAATGACTGTGACAAATATTATGCTTAAAATAATGAATTGTATTTATATGTAGACTGAATATGATGTAATTCAGAGTCAGACATACTCAGTGACAAAGCAGCAGTGCCGTGCGGGACTGCTGCGGGGGGTGGGGGGTCTGGGGACTGTACGAGCAAAAAGAGGGACGGGTCAGGATTTAATTCATAAATGTAAGTTTGCTCATCCTGGCGCTTCATTCACTATTTCAGGAATAAATGGCCTTGCACAACAATGTTAACTATAAAGATACTAATGTGGCCATCCACATTGATGAATTGTCTATTCTTATTCTTATAACATGGCTTATAGTATTGTATACTGTACCTGTATGTTATTCTATGCATGTATATTTTCATCCACGCCTCTGCTCTGGTCCAGCTGTATGAAACGTCATAAGTGATCGCGGAATTTGCCATCGCTTTGAAATGGCGCTGAGTGCATTCCGATCCTGTGAGGCCAACTCCGTCCTTGCAAACAATCCTCGGCCAGGGGCGGGGCTTAGGCGCGAGTGGAGGACGCGAGTGAATGAGTGACCGAGCTTTGGGGATTGGAATTTAGCTATGGTCTCTCTCTCTCTCTCTCTCTCTCTCTCTCTCTCTCTTAACCACTTTAACCCTATATGCTTTATTGACAAGTTTCCCCCAGGGGTCTGTACTTGGTCCCCTCCTTTTCCCCTTCTACTTAAAATATCTTAGCTGCAAGCTCACAACGTGATGCGTTGTGAGCTTGTAGATCAGCTATTTTCGCCAGATGTTCTTTTTCACCCAACTAACATGTTCACACTGTGTCCATTTAACTCTTACTTCATACTGGAGGGGGAGGGGCCACCTCCAAAATGGCCGCTGTGTGAATGTGGTTAATTGAGTTTACAGTGATATTTATGTACAGTCATAAAACAATGTATCAGACCTCATGTCTTCTATACTCATCATGTGTAATGAATGTTTGTTTGTTGTTCTTCTGTAGAGATGAAACAGTCTGGTCAGATGGAGATGAAGTCCATGGATCAGAGATGGATACCTTCTGTTCCTCTTGGTGCTCCAATTAACAAGGTCAGTTTTACTACAGTCAGAAACTGCGTTAAAGGTAAACATTAGGCCCGTAACGATGCAGTAACTGCATCGATGAATCGATTTTTTAAACAGAAAATCGTCTTATAATGCCATTATATTGATCTAAAATCGATTTGCAATGCAAATAATCGATTGTATCGATATTAAGAAATGGTGTCTCGTATTTAGTTTGAGACGTGTTAATATTTGATGTATTTTTACAAATAGAATCAACACTGTGTTGATATTATTCTCTCATTTCTGGGTCTTGGTTTTGCGCCGTGTCGTGCACCAACCATAGCTGATCTACAAACTCACAACACGTTCAAGGTTCAAGGTTCAAGGTCTTTATTAATGTCCCAAAAGGGCACGGCGCTGCAACGAGATTTGAGCTTGCAGATCAGATATTACGTCATTACGCAGGCTACGCCATGCCCTGATGAGAAACGTAGGCTACTAAGGCTAGTCTAGTAGGCTGGAACGCACGTAAGCAACAACACGCCCACGGTGCATAAACAAACTGCGAGGACATGAGAGACAACATAAAGTTGACATGGCAGAAAGTTCCAGCAGTAAAGTGAAAGAGAGAACGGCGGACCGTGAGATATATAAGCCGAAGTCGGAAGTGTGGACACATTTTGGGTTTTGTAAAAAGGGAGACACACTTGATAAATCGCTCGCCGTTTGCATTGTTGAATGCAGAGGCGAACTGAAATACAACGGCAACACAACCGATCGTTCCATCAGTGGTGGAAAAAGTACTCAAATGTTTTACTTAAGTAGAAGTATCAATACCGCCATGTAGACATACTCTGTTACAAGTAAAAGTCCGGAATTAAAAATGTACTTGAGTTCAGTAGAAAAGTATTGGTATCAAAACTTAAAGTACCAAAAGTAAAAAGTACTCATATGCAGAATGTCCCATTTCACAAGTTTTCAAATGAATAAAATGTATACAAATCTTATGAAAATATCAGATCTACAAGCTAATTGTGAGCTTGTAGATCTGCTATTTTCAAATGGCCTAAATGTATATAGGGCTGAAGTGGTTAATCTATGTTTTGTAATAATAATCAAAATCTACAAAGTAACTAGTAACTAAAGTTTTCAAATCGTTGTAGTGAAGCAAAAGTACAATATTTGCCTCTGAGATGTAGTGGAGTAGAAGTAAAAGTATTAAATTGGAAATACTCAGTAAAGTAAAAAATACCTCAAAATTGCACTAAGTACAGTACTTGAGTAAATGTACTTAGTTAATTTACACGGTGAAACCCCAAGCGTCCTTAACTTCTTTAATCAGAAGCAGCTTGAAGGTACAATGAACAATGTTAGTTTTGAAGGTGCAATGAAAAGTAGTTTTGAAAATGTTTTTGAAGGTGCAGTTAAATACAAAGTGGTCAAATTTTGATATTACTCGTACAGTTTTGGTCCAAACATCACACAAATCGGTACACATTATCTCTATAGTCATGTGATCAAGACGAATCTTTTCATATTCTATCCTAACTGCTTTCCAAAGTTTGCAGGAGTGCCCCGTTTTTAACTAAATGCCTTGTCCGATCATGTCGGACAAGGCAATCATGTCCGATTGCCATGAAACATTGCTGGCCCACAATTAGCTACCTGCCCTGGCAGAGACCAAACGTGTGTGTGTTGATTTAGAAAGTCATTTGAGTGACTTTTTAACATTTAATCACTTTTTCAACGTCTTTCTCAGATAAAGGAAGAGAAGCCATCAGGACATGGGTGTAAAGGTGAGCCCATGGACACTAATTCATCATGCTTTTCTTCGTCCACGCCATCGCGTGACGACAGGAAGGTGAAGGTGAAGAAAGAGCCCAAAGACGAAGAGGAGGATTCTGGGACGGCAGCCGCCAGCAGCTCAGTCAGTGAACGGAAAGGTGAGAAAACTCTGTCGGTTGTCATTCCGATCCTGTGAGGCCAACACGTCGACCACTCCGTCCTCGCAAATAATCCTCGGCCAGGGGCGGGGCTTAGGCGCGAGTGGAGGACGCGAGGAGAATGAATGAGTGACCGAGCTTTGGGGATTGGAATTTAGCTATGGTCTCTCTCTCTCTCTCTCTCTCTCTCTCTCTCTCTCTCTCTCTCTCTCTGTCTCTCTCTCTTAACCACTTTAACCCTATATGCTTTATTGACAGGTTTCCCCCAGGGGTCTGTACTTGGTCCCCTCCTTTTCCCCTTCTACTTAAAATATCTTAGCTGCAAGCTCACAACGTGATGCGTTGTGAGCTTGTACATCAGCTATTTTCGCCAGATGTTCTTTTTCACCCAACTAACATGTTCACACACTGTGTCTATTTAACTCTTACTTCATACTGGAGGGGGAGGGACCACCTCCAAAATGGCCGCTGTGTGAATGTGGTTAATTGAGTTTACAGTGATATTTATGTACAGTCATAAAACAATGTATCAGACCTCATGTCTTCTATACTCATCATGTGTAATGAATGTGTGTTTGTTTGTTGTTCTTCTGTAGAGATGGAGATGAAGTCCATGGATCAGAGATGGATACCTTCTGTTCCTCTTGGTGCTCCAATTAACAAGGTCAGTTTTACTACAGTCAGAAACTGCGTTAAAGGTAAACATTAGGCCCGTAACGATACAGTAACTGCATCCATGCATCGATTTTTTAAACAGAAAATCGTCTTATAATGCCATTATATTGATCTAAAATCGATTTGCAATGCAAATAATCGATTGTATCGATATTAAGAAATGGTGTCTCGTATTTAGTTTGAGACGTGTTAATATTTGATGTATTTTTAAAAATAGAATCAACACTGTGTTGATATTATTCTCTCATGTCTGGGTCTTGGTTTTGCGCCGTGTCGTGCACCAACCATAGCTGATCTACAAACTCACAACACGTTCAAGGTTCAAGGTTCAAGGTCTTTCTTAATGTCCCAAAAGGGCACGGCGCTGCAACGAGATTTGAGCTTGCAGATCAGATATTACGTCATTACGCAGGCTACGCCATGCCCTGATGAGAAACGTAGGCTACTAAGGCTAGTCTAGTAGGCTGGAACGCACGTAAGCAACAACACGCCCACGGTGCATAAACAAACTGCGAGGACATGAGAGACAACATAAAGTTGACATGGCAGAAAGTTCCAGCAGTAAAGTGAAAGAGACAACGGCGGACCGTGAGATATATAAGCCGAAGTCGGAAGTGTGGACACATTTTGGGTTTTGTAAAAAGGGAGATAGCCACACACTTGATAAATCGCTCGCCGTTTGCATTGTTGAATGCAGAGGCGAACTGAAATACAACGGCAACACAACCGATCGTTCCATCAGTGGTGGAAAAAGTACTCAAATGTTTTACTTAAGTAGAAGTATCAATACCGCCATGTAGACATACTCTGTTACAAGTAAAAGTCCGGAATTAAAAATGTACTTGAGTTCAGTAGAAAAGTATTGGTATCAAAACTTAAAGTACCAAAAGTAAAAAGTACTCATATGCAGAATGTCCCATTTCACAAGTTTTCAAATGAATAAAATGTATACAAATCTTATGAAAATATCAGATCTACAAGCTAATTGTGAGCTTGTAGATCTGCTATTTTCAAATGGCCTAAATGTATATAGGGCTGAAGTGGTTAATCTATGTTTTGTAATAATAATCAAAATCTACAAATTAACTAGTAACTAAAGTTTTCAAATCGTTGTAGTGAAGCAAAAGTACAATATTTGCCTCTGAGATGTAGTGGAGTAGAAGTAAAAGTATTAAATTGGAAATACTCAGTAAAGTAAAAAATACCTCAAAATTGCACTAAGTACAGTACTTGAGTAAATGTACTTAGTTAATTTACACGGTGAAACCCCAAGCGTCCTTAACTTCTTTAATCAGAAGCAGCTTGAAGGTACAATGAACAATGTTAGTTTTGAAGGTGCAATGAAAAGTAGTTTTGAAAATGTTTTTGAAGGTGCAGTTAAATACAAAGTGGTCAAATTTTGATATTACTCGTACAGTTTTGGTCCAAACATCACACAAATCGGTACACATTATCTAGTCATGTGATCAAGACGAATCTTTTCATATTCTATCCTAACTGCTTTCCAAAGTTTGCAGGAGTGCCCCGTTTTTAACTAAATGCCTTGTCCGATCATGTCGGACAAGGCAATCATGTCCGATTGCCATGAAACATTGCTGGCCCACAATTAGCTACCTGCCCTGGCAGAGACCAAACGTGTGTGTGTTGATTTAGAAAGTCATTTGAGTGACTTTTTAACATTTAATCACTTTTTCAACGTCTTTCTCAGATAAAGGAAGAGAAGCCATCAGGACATGGGTGTAAAGGTGAGCCCATGGACACTAATTCATCATGCTTTTCTTCGTCCACGCCATCGCGTGACGACAGGAAGGTGAAGGTGAAGAAAGAGCCCAAAGACGAAGAGGAGGATTCTGGGACGGCAGCCGCCAGCAGCTCAGTCAGTGAACGGAAAGGTGAGAAAACTCTGTCGGTTGTCATTCCGATCCTGTGAGGCCAACACGTCGACCACTCCGTCCTCGCAAATAATCCTCGGCCAGGGGCGGGGCTTAGGCGCGAGTGGAGGACGCGAGGAGAATGAATGAGTGACCGAGCTTTGGGGATTGGAATTTAGCTATGGTCTCTCTCTCTCTCTCTCTCTCTCTCTCTCTCTCTCTCTCTCTCTCTCTCTCTCTCTCTCTCTCTCTGTCTCTCTCTCTCTTAACCACTTTAACCCTATATGCTTTATTGACAGGTTTCCCCCAGGGGTCTGTACTTGGTCCCCTCCTTTTCCCCTTCTACTTAAAATATCTTAGCTGCAAGCTCACAACGTGATGCGTTGTGAGCTTGTACATCAGCTATTTTCGCCAGATGTTCTTTTTCACCCAACTAACATGTTCACACACTGTGTCTATTTAACTCTTACTTCATACTGGAGGGGGAGGGACCACCTCCAAAATGGCCGCTGTGTGAATGTGGTTAATTGAGTTTACAGTGATATTTATGTACAGTCATAAAACAATGTATCAGACCTCATGTCTTCTATACTCATCATGTGTAATGAATGTGTGTTTGTTTGTTATTCTTCTGTAGAGATGGAGATGAAGTCCATGGATCAGAGATGGATACCTTCTGTTCCTCTTGGTGCTCCAATTAACAAGGTCAGTTTTACTACAGTCAGAAACTGCGTTAAAGGTAAACATTAGGCCCGTAACGATACAGTAACTGCATCCATGCATCGATTTTTTAAACAGAAACTCGTCTTATAATGCCATTATATTGATCTAAAATCGATTTGCAATGCAAATAATCGATTGTATCGATATTAAGAAATGGTGTCTCGTATTTAGTTTGAGACGTGTTAATATTTGATGTATTTTTACAAATAGAATCAACACTGTGTTGATATTATTCTCTCATGTCTGGGTCTTGGTTTTGCGCCGTGTCGTGCACCAACCATAGCTGATCTACAAACTCACAACACGTTCAAGGTTCAAGGTTCAAGGTCTTTCTTAATGTCCCAAAAGGGCACGGCGCTGCAACGAGATTTGAGCTTGCAGATCAGATATTACGTCATTACGCAGGCTACGCCATGCCCTGATGAGAAACGTAGGCTGCTAAGGCTAGTCTAGTAGGCTGGAACGCACGTAAGCAACAACACGCCCACGGTGCATAAACAAACTGCGAGGACACGAGAGACAACATAAAGGAACAGAAAGTTCCAGCAGTAAAGTGAAAGAGAGAACGGTGGACCGTGAGATATATAAGCAGAAGTCGGAAGTGTGGACACATTTTGGGTTTTGTAAAAAGGGAGATAGCCACACACTTGATAAATCGCTCGCTGTTTGCATTGTTGAATGCAGAGGCGAACTGAAATACAACGGCAACACAACCGATCGTTCCATCAGTGGTGGAAAAAGTACTCAAATGTTTTACTTAAAGGGGTAGTTCACCCCCAAAATAACTTTTGTTCTATTGATTCCTCACCACCTGGAGCCTTGAATTCATGGATATTTTTTTGTTTTTGTCGCATTCCTTCCTTTAATATTTGATTATAATAAATTTGTCCCCATTGATTCCGGTAGGAGACACAAATGCATTTGTGTCTCCTACCGGAATCAATGGGGACAAATTTATTAAAATCAAATTATTGGCTTAGGAATGTGACAAAAACTAAAAAATATCTATGAATTCAAGGCTCCAGGTGGTGAGGAATCAATAGAAAAAAAGTTATTTTGGGGGTGAACTACCCCTTTAAGTAGAAGTATCAATACCGCCATGTAGACATACTCTGTTACAAGTAAAAGTCCGGAATTAAAAATGTACTTGAGTTCAGTAGAAAAGTATTGGTATCAAAACTTAAAGTACTGTAGTGGCACTCGGTCTAATTCTTCTAAAAATGTACCACTTGGTGGAGTAGACCTCAAGAAAACACAAAAAAGTATTTGTACGCGAACGACAAGACAAAGTAACTTTTCTTAAAAAGGTTTTACTTAGAAAAACATAAAAGGTTACAGGGTCAAATGTACGGTCAAAAAACTGTGTTGCTTCCTTCAGTGTTTGACTCCAAATGAACTAAAAGACTGTTTGACATCATCAGAGCTATACACAGGTGCATCAAACTAGACTAATTAGGCCCTAATCAAACATCAAACAGATTAACTGGTCAGGTCAGCTAGACCTTTGTAGACACACCTGACACTTATGAAGCACAATCAAATGTAATCAGATTACCAGCAAAAGCTTTTCTACCTTTTTAGCATAAACTGTTCTTAATCTTAAACATGAATTTACTCAAAAATAAAACAAGGACGAATGACATACAATAGATGTCATTGTGACTGGAGAGCAGGAAAGACACAGAAGTAGTGCTGTCAAAGTTAGCGCGTTATTGACACATTAACGCATGAGCGAATTAACCGCGAGGTGTGAATGAGCTGCACGCAAAGTTGTGTGTCCTCTCTCTCTCTCTCTCTCTCTAGTTACTAGTTACTCTAGTTACTTTTCAGATATAAATGATGATATTATGAAACATACATTAACCACTTTAGCCCTATTTTATACATCGGCTATTTGAAAATAGCCGATCTACAAGCGACGCGTTGTGAGCTTGTTGATCTGCTATTTTCAAACATTTTTGTACTTTTACTTTTGGTACTTTAAGTACATTCTGATACCAATACTTTTGTACTTTTACTCAAGTACATTTTTAATTCCAAACTTTTACTTGTAACAGAGTACTTCTGCATTGGAGTAGTGATACTTTTACTTAAGTAAAACATTTGAGTACTTTTTCCACCACTGATTAATAATAGCTCCGATAATATATAATATTTGTCAACTGTGATCTGCATGGACTCTCGGTTAGACACCGTTGTACTGGAGAAGTATAACTCTTGGTTAGACACCGTTGTACTGGAGAAGTATAACTCTCGGTTAGACACCGTTGTACTGGAGAAGTATAACTCTCGGTTAGACACCGTTGTACTGGAGAAGTATAACTCTCGGTTAGACACCGTTGTACTGGAGAAGTATAACTCTCGGTTAGACACCGTTGTACTGGAGAAGTATAACTATCGGTTAGACACCGTTGTACTGGAGAAGTATAACTCTCGGTTAGACACCGTTGTACTGGAGAAGTATAACTCTCGGTTAGACACCGTTGTACTGGAGAAGTATAACTCTGTTGGACACCGTTGTGTGGAGACTCTGTCGCACACGTTGTAGCAGCAGCAGCAGCACACCCCCCACCCCCCCCCCCCCCCCCCACACACACACACACACACACACACACTGTTAGGCTACGCTACACAGAGAGAGAGAGTGAGATGGCATGAGGAGCTCAGTGGTGTTTAAATGAAGAAAATGTGCACAGAATATCATCTAAAACTATGCTAAATAAACCCCCAAAAAATATCAAAAATAATGTCGGAACTTTATCTAAATTACCTTTATATTTATTGGACACTTAATTTAATTTTTATTTTAAGGTGACATTTCAATGCTCTTAAATGAACACAGGATCACAGAAAATCACCTGAAACGATGCTAAATATGTCCAAAACTTATCAAAAATAAAATAATTTAACATAATGTCACATTTTAATATGACAATGGGACAATAGATTGTGACATCCTAGGGAGGGTTTTCTCTGTTTAATTGTATCACTTGGGGAAGGTCAGTGTGTTTTTTTATTTTCTTTTAACGACAGGTCATTAAAAGAACGACCTGTCCTTAAGTATTTGTATGATGTATTTATTTTGGCCATCAGTTTTTTGTGGGTCATTTCCTTATTTTGTGTATGAGTGTGGGTACGTTTAAAACCGTTCAATACTTGATCTATAGTTCTGGGATCGACTAGTGTGTTGTTTTGGTGAGTCTGTGATCGATTGCTTTGGTCCTCAATCCTGAGCTACTTTCCACCGACGGGAGACTACCGACGCATCCCTACCCAGAGTGCTCTCATTGTGTGCCATCTCTCCGCACCGGGTCGCCGTTTAGGCGACCCTCGCGGGTAAGTTTCTTTCTGCACTGCTATCACCCCTCAACGCCTCCTGCTAGTCTGTAGCTATTCTGCCTATATTACCTTTTACTGGCCAAAGTGCTTTTTTCCCTTAGCCACCATCATTACCACAATGCCGCCACTCACCTCATCATCCGGATGCGATGGCTGTCTCCGGCTGGCCCAGGAGATAGCCGAGCTGAAGCTACGTGTAAACCGGCTTCTCCAGATCCGTGAGGACGAGGTCATGCTAGACTCCTTCTGCGCTGTTGACCCCCCTCCAGCCCCCGAGGCTGCTTCACCGGACCCTGAGATCTTCGTTGGACCTGCTGCTAACACCTCCGATGCCTGGCCCAAGACGAGAGAGTTTGACGACACCATCCCGGCCCACCCCGGTGCTTGGTCCCGAGCCGGGGCCAGACCCAAGTGTCCAGCTTTGGTCAGCTCCACCCCAGTCCCTTGGACAACAGTCTCCCGGGGAAAAAATGGAGCTCCTTGCCCCCGCTCCCCTCCACCCTCCACTAATAATAAGTACTCCCTCCTAGCCATAGAAGATTTCCCACCGATCCCAAACCCAAAAAACACCCCTGGTGTGGCTTCAGAGCCACCGGTCTATGGCCAGGAAAATGACCGCCACCTGCTGCTCAAGGCGGCGGTCCGTCGCCAGTCTGGGAGTCGGTTTTCGCCTCAGCCCCTGGCGAATAAGTCCATGTCCCCCACACCGGCCACTCATTTTGGCCCCCCATTACCCCCCCCATCCCAGCACCAGCCACCCGCCCCCCTAGCCAAAAAAGTGGTTTCTATACTCCCATCCAAAATCCCCCCCCTCATATCTCCTACAGCGGTGATCGTGGGGGATTCCATTATTAAGCACACCCGCTTCCCTAATGCAATTACTCGCTGTTTTCCAGGTGCCACTATTTCCACTATTATAGATAAGCTCCCCGGTCTCATTGAGTCACTCCCAGCATCAGTCTCCAAACTCATCGTCCATGTAGGGACGAATGACACAGCTCTCCGCCGTTCAGAGGAGTTAAAGGCGAACTTCCTACGCCTAGTTGATGTCCTCACTGAGAGTGGATTGTCTTTTTTCATATCGGGTCCCATTCCAATAGCTGCCCGTGGCGACGAGAGTTTTAGCAGGATCGCTAGCCTTAACACCTGGCTCCACCGTCTCTGTCGCACCCACGCTTTTAATTTTATTGACAATTTTAATTTGTTCTGGGGCCGCTCGTCCTTCTATTGTAGTGATGGGCTTCATCCAAACGACCTAGGTAGCAAGGTTTTAGCGGCCAATATTGCCATTAACCTCCGCTATTGTGTCCAGCTGTTGGCCTGTCCAGAGGAGTCCGCCACAGAATGACGTCCTCCCGGTCCCTGCCCCCACCACAACAGTTCCGCCCCATCTCCTAGCCCTCATTCCATCGGGCTTGGACCAAAACTCACAGACTCAACACACAACGTCACGACCACTAAACATGTGGTTTGCACACCCCACATTAACAATATTAGCACCATCATCACAAGTAGACCACACAAACCACTGTTACCATTAAATAGAAGGTCACACCTGGAAAATCTAGGTTCATTGACCCACACACACGCCATCTCTACATCTTTGGAACGCCCCCCACAACCACGGCCCGATACCATACCAGTAAAATTTGCCCTATTCAATGCCCAGTCATTAAGGAGTAAGACATTTATTTTAAATAACAATTTTGTATCTCGCCAACTTGATTTTTTATTTTTGACCGAAACTTGGCTACATACTGGTGAACTCTCTCCACTTGGGGACCTCTGCCCTCCCCATTGTAGCGTTTTTAATGCACCAAGGTCCAGTCGAGGTGGTGGCTTAGCCATTGTTTTTAAGGACACTTTTAAATGTAAACTATTACCAACTGATACATTTTTATCCTTTGAAGTACAGCTGCTTAAAATAAATTTCACCACCCCTATTTTATGCGCCCTTGTCTACAGACCACCAAAGTCAAATGGCAATTTTATTGAAGAATTCTCTGACCTACTCTCTTTTATGGCGTCTCGCTCAGAATATCTGTTGATCGTAGGTGATCTAAACGTACACGTCTGCTGCCCAGAAAAACCTATGGTAAAGGACTTTTTTCACATTATGGACTCTTTTAATCTGGTACAATCTGTGTCTGGGCCTACACATGACAAGGGCCACACATTGGACCTTGTCTTATCAACTGGTCTGCACATTTCCAACACTGACATTTTTAAGATTGGTGTCTCTGACCACTATATGATTGTGTTTGAATCCATGTTGCCATGCCCTCCCTCTCCTTCATCTCCGTCACACTATCTCGCCCGCTCTATCAACCCAACCACAGCCACAAAATTCTCCAACTCACTCATGCGCTCCCACTCATCTCTTATCTCCGAGACCCTTATTTCACCCATTAACACAGAGAACCTAGTTTCATTTTTCCATTCTATCACTTCAAACACACTGGACATTGTAGCTCCTTTAAAAACTGTTAGACGCAAGCGTGATGCGGTTGGTACACCGTGGCTAAATGAGACCACTCGCACTTTACGACAGGCCTGTAGGCAGGCTGAAAGAAAATGGAAGAAAGATAAACTGCAGATCTCCTATGAAATCCTCAACAATTGCCTAAAGACCTATCAAACCTCAGTAAAAACAGCCAAGTCTGAATATTATGCTGACCTAATAAACACATACTCCAATCGACCCCAAATACTCTTCAAAACCATAAACACCATTTTAAACCCTGCTGCCTCCGTTGCCATTACTCCCGCTCCCGATTTTAACACATGTGATAAGTTTCGAAACTTTTTTACAGACAAAATAAATAATATCAGATCGCTCATCTTACCTCCAGCATCATATCACGCTGTAATCCATCACTCACCAAGCCACTTTCGGGACTTCCTACCTGTGTCCTCCTCCTTCCTGTCTGAGGTGGTTGCCCACTTAAAACCCACCTCCTGCCCCTCTGACAGTATTCCCTCTCGCCTCTTTAAGGAGGTTTTCATCACCATTTGTCCCCTCATTATGGCCATCATCACCAGCAGTCTGGAAACGGGAATCGTCCCCTCCAGTTTTAAGCATGCCACCATTCAGCCATTACTCAAAAAAACAGGCCTTGACCCCAATGATAACAATAACTACAGACCCATCTCTAAGCTGCCATTTCTCTCCAAAATTTTAGAAAAAGTTGTTTTCGCACAGGTCTCATCATACCTCAACTCCTTCTCTATCTTGGACAAATTCCAATCCGGTTTCAGAAAACAACATAGCACAGAATCTGCACTGCTAAAAGTTTATAATGACATTGTTTTAACAGTTGACAACGGATCCTGTGCCATTTTAATCCTCCTTGACCTTAGTGCAGCTTTTGATACGATTGATCACATTACTCTTTTAAAACGTTTGGAGGATGAGGTTGGTTTTAAGGGTACAGTTTTAAAATGGTTCGCCTCTTATTTACAGGACAGGTCTTTTAATGTACAAATTGGTAACTGCCCCTCATCCTCAGCCCCCATTACATGTGGCATCCCTCAAGGATCAATTTTAGGACCTCTTCTGTTCTCTCTGTACATGCTCCCCATTGGCACCATCTTCCATAAGCACAATATTAATTATCACTGTTATGCCGACGACACACAATTTTATGTACCAGCCACACCCGAAAACACCAGCTCACTCACCAATCTTTTTAACTGCCTGGAGGACATAAAAAGCTGGATGGCAGCAAATTACCTCCAGCTAAATGAGAGCAAGACTGAGGTAATCATTTTTGGCCCTCCAACCTCAACCGCTCGTCTCTCTCAAGCACTTGGCCCCCTTAAGGCAATTTTAAACAAACCTATAAAAAACTTAGGTGTCTTCTTTGACCCAGCCCTTAATTTTAATAAACAGGTTAGTAGTGTTGTCAAGGGCAGTTTTTACCAGCTCAGAACCATAGCCAAACTAAAACCCATTTTAACACATACCGACCTAGTCACAATAACCCATGCCTTCATCACCTCTCGTTTGGACTATTGCAATTCTCTATATCTGGGGTTACCCCAGTCCACCATCTCCCGGTTACAATTGGTTCAAAATTCAGCTGCTAGACTCATCACTGGAACGAAGAAAAGAGAACATATCACCCCTGCGCTGGCTCAACTGCACTGGTTACCAGTAAAATATAGAATTGATTTTAAAGCACTGCTCTTTGTTTTTAAAGCTCTCAATGGCCTAGCCCCTCCATACATCTCTGATCTGCTACATAAACCTCCTGCCACTAGGTTACTCAGATCATCCACCCAGAAACTCCTTTCAGTTCCCTCAACAAACCTCATTACCAAAGGTGACCGGGCTTTCTCCGTGGCTGCACCTATACTCTGGAATAATCTCCCGTTTCACATTAAGATAAGTCCCACTATTGAGATTTTTAAATCAAAACTGAAGACCCACTTTTTTACTCTTGCTTTTAACGTACATTGAGGTTCTCTGTCTGTTGTTTCTTTGTCCCTGCCGTGTTTTTATTTGTTTTGTTCTGTTTTGTTATTGTCTCTACTGCACTTTGTCTCTTTATGCCTTTTACTCTGCTTTGTAAATAGACTAAGGTCTATCCGTTCTTTGTTTGGAAAGCACTTTGGGTCAGCTGATGTTGTTTTTAAATGTGCTATACAAATAAACTTGACTTGACTTGACTTGAAGAGTGCGTCACAGTTGATCCTGCGCGTGCGCAAATGGTTGTTTTGATCATTTAACTCTCAGCGCCAGAGAAAGCATTGCATGTAGATAGTTGGTAAGATGAGTTTTTCTGTGGGATAAACGCCTTTATTGTATTTGTGAATGTAGCTTATATATTTATGTATGTTTTCGTATGATTGGCGTTATTTTCTTTTCGTGTGTTTCTGTGTTTTATGCAGTTAAATAACCTTCAAATGTTACCCCACAACAACTCATGCTACAGTAGCTAGCAGCCATATCACAAGAGCTAATGTGTGTGCTAGTGTCGCAAGGCCTGGCTGATGGAAACCGGTACTGTGTGGTACTTAACCCGTGTATGTTAATGTGTGAGTGTTCATAAATAACCCAAAGTCAGTATCAATGTTGCATGTTTTGATGTGTCGTAGTCGCGTCAAGTGATTGCCACCATTTACTACATGAATACGTCCCTAGACAGACAAATAGATCTTGAGTTACTGTTGAGCTCTAGATATCTGTTAGCCCCATTAAGAACCTGTGAACATGATGCTGCTAAAATATTGTGCATTTATATTTAAGAATGTCAGATTGTATGTAATTGTTTTGTTGTGAAACTTTTATATAAAGTACACTGTGTTTGAGCAAAGACACACAGAGTGTAATTCATTCATTCACACGTTGTCCTTTTGCATAACATTTCACAGTAACCAAGAAGCTGTCTATGTGTTGTTTTGCTAAGAAATGTACTTTGAGATTAAGTGTTGTGTTTTAACCCATGTCAGCTATGTGAGCTAAGTAACAAAGGGGCTAACAAATTACAGGGGTGTACTTAAATTCATTATTATTGTACAATTCCCATGGTGGAGCTCTACCCTTCAACGTCAAGTCTGGCCCCTGTGATCTGCACACCAGTCCACATAGGCCTAACCACGACCTGCTACGCCTGAGATCTTCACTGTAGTTCAACTTTGAGCAGAAATTAAGCAATATTGACCATGATTTAATAAGAGTGCGTGGCACAGCTTTGGGGGTACTATGTGTCTATACGTTGATTTGAGTTATTTCCCATCGTCAGAATCAATTGCACAGCAGTGTCATTAGATGACATTGTCATATGTTTTGATCGATGTAAATGAGGCTATTCATAATAAATGACAGTTTTGATTGGCCACATTCCATATGTTAATGCTAATCTACCAAATAAATCTACGAAATCTTTGTAAAATAATATGTATATATGTCTGTAAAGGTTGAGTCTCCTGTTGGTGGTCTTGTATCAGTACCCCTGCTTCATCTCTTTGTCAGCTAAGGGGTCCTTGGCTGAAAAGATTGGGGCCTGTGCCCTGGTACATATGAAACGGGGGTCCTTAAAATTAAAGAGCCAGAATCACTGGCCTAGATAGTCATTTAGGCTAATGACCACATAGTAGACTATGTCTTCCTAGCTTACCAATCACAGCATTCAAGTAACACAAATCTACAGGTTGATAATGTTTTATTTGTTCTTACAAAATTGTGGCCACAAGTAGCCTATGTTATATCAAGTTATTGTTATGATGGTTATATGAACATTACAGGTCCACAAAAGGAACCCACGACAACAGGTGATTTAGCCTTATATATATATATATTAGCACATTTTCGTCATGTAGGCAATAGAGGGAAGTTTATTTATTTATGGACGATCGGTAGCTTAGCTACCTACTTAGCATAGTTTGGATCTACTATTGTGAAATATTGCATTTTTACGTTTAATACTTTATTTTGATGGCATAGTTTGGATCTGCTATGGTGAAATATAGCATTTCAGTAGCTTAGCTACGTACTTACCATAGTTTGGATCTGAATGAATACATTGGATAACATATCCAGTGAGAGAGTGTGTGACGCGTTGTGGGCTTGTAGATCTGCTATTTTCAAAAACTTTTGACAAAATGTGAAAAACGTGCAATGTTTTTGCAAACATTTTTAGACCACAAATGTTATGGTGGTCCCTGGCACTAACCTCGTGGTTGGACATACAGTCAGTGGAAAAAGCATGCACATTTTTTACTTTAGTAAAAGTATCAATACTGCAATGTAGAAAATGTAAAATGACTATGTTATAAGTAAATGTCCGGCATTAAAAATGTGCTTGAGTAAAAGTACAAAAACATTGGTATCTAAATGTACTTAAAGTACCAAAACTAGAAAATAGGCTACTCATTATGCAGAATATCCCATATTGCACAAGTTGTCAAATGTGTGACATCTTTTGAAAATAGCAGATCTACAAGATCTGTGAGCTTGTAGATCGGCTATTTTAGAATGGACGAAATGTTTATAGGGGTGAAGTGGTTAATGTAAGTTTTTTAATAATAATCGAAATCTACAAAGTAGTACTGAAGTTGTCAAATAAAAAAAGGTAGACCTACTGCCACATAACACTACAGGCCTTCACATAATGAACATAGGCCTACTGTAGTGTGCACATAACACTATAAATAGCAAGGTTAACATTAGCCTAGTACTGTAGTAGTTCAGATGACACCTTGTCAAAACAACTATACAGGAAAAAAGCAACATCACTGTGGGTGGAAACACGATCGCATCGTCCGCCACGGCGCCACCAGCGTCATGGCCGAACTTCAACCTGTTTTTTGCACTTTCTCCATTACAACCCGTACATCTACATAAACGTTCAGGTTTCAAATATAAAGTGCGTACCCCATGGCCATGGATGTTACAATTATATACGGGCCGTCAGAAGTACCCGTGTCTTCCGTATTGTTCAATGAAAAGCATTCTAATTCGATCAATGGCCTCTTTCTTTGAATTTTCTCCATGCTCAACTAAGCGACCCTAGCGGTTGGGAGGTGTATTGCACTCTGATCCATTGTAACTGTATGAGGAAATGGCCCTCGATCGGATTAAAATGCTTTTTATTGAACAACACGGAATATAGGGTAGAACGAGGTATATACTTTATATTTGAAATCTGAACGTTTATGTAGATGTAGGGCCGTAAATGGAGAAAGTGCAAACACCAGGTTGAAGTTCATCAATGACGCTTGTGACAGACGATTGTCTTAAGATCAGTAGTATATCCATTGTCAGACAAACCAAAATACGAAAATATCTCTGGCAAACACAATAACGCACGCTGCGCGCGCGCGCGCGCGCACACACACACACACACACACACACACACACACACACACAGACACACACACACACACACACACACACACACACACACACACACACACACACACACACATGCACACACTCGCGCGCCACGAGGGAGGCGGCATGTTGTAGAACGCTGTGTGGAACCTCATCCAGGAGTATAAGAGGAGGATAGATTCCATAGCCCGAAGGGACAGTCATGTGTTTGATTGGTTGTTGTTGGTTGTCAGGGCAATATCACAACCAATCGGTGGACGGACATTTAATTATGACGCCGTTTCAGACCCTTTTTTTAGCAAACCCGCCCCCTTTTTCCAACAGACCAACCAGACTTACCCAACCCCGCCCCTTTTTCACCGACGCCCCGCCTCTCTTTAAATAGCTTCAGAGGTTAACTCCCCCTTTTGGCCATTTGCCCGTTTTCTGCGTGTTAGACTGGATTCTCCAGTCAACAATGGCAATTGGCTCCTACAAGTACCAAAAGTAAAAAGTACTCATATGCAGAATGTCCCATTTCACAAGTTTTCAAATGAATAAAATGTATACAAATCTTATGAAAATATCAGATCTACAAGCTAATTGTGAGCTTGTAGATCTGCTATTTTCAAATGGCCAAATTGTATATAGGGCTGAAGTGGTTAATCTATGTTTTGTAATAATAATCAAAATCTACAAAGTAACTATAACTAAAGTTTTCAAATCGTTGTAGTAGCAAAAGTACAATATTTGCCTCTGAGATGTAGTGGAGTAGAAGTAAAAGTATTAAATTGGAAATACTCCAGTAAAGTAAAAAATACCTCAAAATTGTAGTACTTGAGTACTTGAGTAAATGTACTTAGTTAATTTACACGGTGAAACCCCAAGCGTCCTTAACTTCTTTAATCAGAAGCAGCTTGAAGGTACAATGAACAATGTTAGTTTTGAAGGTGCAATGAAAAGTAGTTTTGAAAATGTTTTTGAAGGTGCAGTTAAATACAAAGTGGTCAAATGTTGATATTACTCGTACAGATTTGGTCCAAACATCACACAAATCGGTACACATTATCTCTATAGTCATGTGATCAAGATGAATCTTTTCATATTCTATTTCTATTCTATTCTATCCTAACTGCTTGTCCGATCATGTCGGACAAGGCAATCATGTCCGATTGCCATGAAACATTGCTGGCCCACAATTAGCTACCTGGCAGAGACCAAACGTGTGTGTGTTGATTTAGAAAGTAATTTGAGTGACTTTTTAACATTTAATCACTTTTTCAACGTCTTTCTCAGATAAAGGAAGAGAAGCCATCAGGACATGGGTGTAAAGGTGAGCCCATGGACACTTATTCATCATGCTTTTCTTCGTCCACGCCATCGCGTGACGACAGGAAGGTGAAGGTGAAGAAAGAGCCCAAAGACGAAGAGGAGGATTCTGGGACGGCAGCCGCCAGCAGCTCAGTCAGTGAACGGAAAGGTGAGAAAACTCTGTCGGTTGTTGAGGTTCAAAACACTTCTAGGTTCAAAACACTTCTACTCTGTTGTTGAGGTTCAAAACACTTCTACTCTGTTGTTGAGGTTCAAAACACTTCTACTCTGTCTGTTGTTGAGGTTCAAAACACTTCTACTCTGTTGTTGAGGTTCAAAACACTTCTACTCTGTTGTTGAGGTTCAAAACACTTCTACTCTGTCTGTTGTTGAGGTTCAAAACACTTCTACTCTGTCTGTTGTTGAGGTTCAAAACACTTCTACTCTGTTGTTGAGGTTCAAAACACTTCTACTCTGTCTGTTGTTGAGGTTCAAAAGATAAACCTGGATTTGCACACATATATATTTTATATGTTGCTGTTTTTCTTGGCTTCCATCAGTATGATTTCAGTTAAAGGAGCACTTTGCTCATTTCCAACCATCTGTATCTTCATATAATTGGTTCTCACTAATGCTCATTATTAGTCTACTCACTCTGTGTCTCATTGGTGGCTGTGGACAGTTCAAAAACCAACCTACCAGTGACATCATTGATGGGGAATAGGGCTGTAGTCGAGACCACCTAAAGCGAGTCCAAGTCAGTACCAAGTCCGAGGGGGGGCGAGTCCGAGTCAAGACCGAGTCCGGGAGGCCAGGGAGGGGGTCGAGTCCGAGTCAAGACCGAGACCGACGGGGGGCGAGACCAAGTCAAGACCGAGACCGACGGGGGGCGAGACCGAGTCAAGACCGAGACCAGATTTTTTTTTTTTTTTTTTTTTTGTTATAGGTACAGAAAACAATCTTGATCTGAAACACTGCAATTATATGTTTCTGACTTTGGAAAAGCTCAAAATTAGGTATGCCTGGCCTACTACAATGAGTTCTATTCAATAAGTATGCATAATGTGTGAAAATGTGTATTGTCACTATGTGTAAAAAATGTACATGGCACTTTTATGTAAAAATATTACAAAATGTTTGATTCATTCAAATATTTATTTGAAATAACAAGTAAGTAACATAGCCAGAACACAATGCTTTTTGCTAAACACAACTGTGCTGTACAAGCTCATTTTAACCACAAAAAAGAAACAAAAACAAATTTTTTTAACCCGTTAAAACCGGGAAAGCATCTGTGTCATTTTAGATTGTTGCTATACAGTATATAGCACCTTAAGTTTTTCAGAAAATTCTTAGGATTTAGAACATTGGTTTAGAACAGTGGTTCTCAAAAATAGCAGATCAAATACATGCTTGTACATCTGCTATTTGAAAAATCTTGAAAGTGTTCTTCAACAAAAATATTTCTTCTGGGGGTCCCTGGCACAAAACATTTTCAGATGAGGGGGGTCCGCAGCCAAATATCATTTTGGGGGTCCTTGACTCCTTGGCACAAAAAAGTTTGATAACTACTGATTTTGGAAGGCATTTGTAGGGCCTCAGGTCTTAAACGGTTAACACGACTGCCTGACTGGAATGTGTAGCCATAAAATTAAATCAAAGTGTGGTTGCATTTCAAAAACACAAGAGAATGCAGCATGGTGTGACCTAAACTAGCACGATGGGGTCTCATAATAAGTCCTCCTGCACTAAAAATCCTCTCCACCGGTGCTGAGGAGGCAGGGACTGACAGAACCTTCATCGCTAAAATGCCAAGTTGTGGGAATCTGTCTTGGTTTTCAACCCAGAAGACAAGTGCATCAGCATCATTGTTCTCAATTGCATCAAAGTACTTGGTGACTTGTGATGCAATACTTGCATCCTGGGTTGTTGAGCTACGTTTCTTGTGCGCTTTGTAGCGGGACAGGAGACGAGGACATTTCGCTGCTGGTGGTGAGTCACCGTCCACTTCCTCAGCAGTATAATAATAAAGTAATTAAGTACATTTACTCAAGTACTGTACAACTTAAGTACAATGTTGAGGTATTTTTTTTTACTACTGGATTATTTCCAATTTTCAATACTTTTACTTCTACTCATATCAGAGGCAAATATTGTACTTTTACTCGACTACAATTATTTGAAAACGTAGTTTGCAGCAGATATAAATTATTACATAATGAAAATATATTAACCACTTTAGCCATATTTTATACCATAGAGTAGACTGTTGGAATTTAATTTCACCTCATGACCCACACAAAGTACAGATACTTGTAGCACGGAGACAATAAGGAAAAAACCAAACTCAGACAGGCAGCCATTGGGTATAATGAAACAATTGATTGTATTCAGATCAGAGAGACATTAGAAGGTTACAGTATATCACAGGTGTCCGCAGCATCGGTCGCGTCTCTCCGCAGTGTAACAGAGCAAGCACGAGCTTTTAACATTGTCCAGTAACATAAACATATGACATCATAGGATGTGACATCGATGAGGTTCCGGGTGAAGGTGGACGTCTCGGATTGGATGAGAGCGATGGTTACGTCGTCGTCTGATGATGGTAGATTATGATTGTGTGACAGTTTATCTCTGGACAACAGCGTCCCCATGTCTGGGTCAACAGGTTTGACATCTCTGACCTGTCACTGGTCAGTGGAGATTTGGTGACACTAAGGGAGACAGCTGTAGAAGAGAAGAGAACACCCAGATACCGTGTTCCCAAAACAAGATTGCCACAGAAAAGGCCTGCTTGGATTTGACCTTGGTTGGCAGACAGAGAGACTGAGAGTACAGAGTACTTTTACCATGACAAAGTACAGGCCCAGATGGCATTATTAATAGGACATTGTTAACCAGGTTAAGGACCCTAGACACATTATGATAATTAAGATAAGAGATCAAATGAAATGACTCTATCAAGCCTACATCTTATCATGATTTGGATAGGGTCAAAGGTCAAGCTGATCAGGTCTTACCTTTTGACATTATTCAAAATCAAATCAGACAGGCAAAGATTTAAATGACTTAAGGGCAAAAATAAATGGTTATGGTTAGATAACATACACATTTATACTTCTTCAAAAGGACTGTATAATTTATTAATTCAAATAGGAAGCAAAACAGGGCTATAGTTCATGAATTCCCAAGACACTCCACACGTTTCCACAAGTTTTCCCTTTGCAACTTTGCAAATAACTTTATTATAATTAAAAAAAAATCTCAGCTAATGTCACCGTCCCAAGCAAATCTTTTCAACATGTTTGGTTTAACTAAGACAGACAATTTTAGCACAGTTTAATGGCATGGCAGCAGAGAGATTGTAGGGAGGGACAACTCACCAGTCTGTAAGTTTTCATATTGAAATCTGACAAGAGACCTACGTCTCGGGTCATTGATTGTTTCTGTACACGTTCAGAAATAGAAAAGTTACCTTCCTCCTTGTGGAGCTGCAGTCCTTGTGCTTTATCAAGATACAAGTATTTAAAATGGAACGGGACACTTCTGTACTCTATGTAAATTTGTACACTTTACACTTTACTTTGGGAAAAAACTTACGTGATATCGTCTTAAAACTCAAGAAATACTTCCTGATTGCATGTAGGCATGTGGGCATCAAACATCTGTCTATCCAAGACATAAGTTGAAATCTGTAAGACAGAATGGAAATCAAATTTACTGTTTGGCAGAGTTTAAAACAGTTTGTAATCAAATATAAAATTAAAGTTTAGCCCTGTATGTACAATTGTATGTACAATTAGCAGGTAATGTGACCAGTGATTGTTGTCCAGGAATTGGATTAATGGGGTAATGGGGTGGCTTACATTCTCGTTCTAAAATGAAACAAAATGAAAATGAAACACAAAACACAGTAATTAAACATTTAAATCATAATCATATTTAAATCAAATATTCATCAAACTCCCCTCTATTTGACACCCATATATCTATAATATAGTGTGTGTCAGATAATTTGTTGAAAAATAGCTTCTGAAAATTAGCAAATCTACAAGCTCAAAAAATCTTAAGTTTAAAATGATAAAATATTTTCAAAACTTTTAAAATAAATCAAAATGACTTGATAATAAACTTAATATTATAGTTAATGTTTCCCAATATTGATATGGAACAAATTGAATCTTATTGTGGGTTAATTTAACTGATGTATGTTTTAAATGGACTTCAATAGTGACTGAGCTACAGGATTAGGTTGCCATAGAAACGTGTCTAACATACCACTAACACTTCCTGCTGAAGGAATTATGGGAAATGGAGTCTCAGACCAGAGGGAATTATGGGAAATTGAGTTTTAAGAGACCAGAAGGATTTATGGGAAATTGAGTTTTAAGAGACCAGAAGGAATTATGGGAAATGGAGTTTTAAGAGACCAGAAGGAATTATGGGAAATGGAGTTTTAAGAGACCAGAGTGACTTTGTTCTAACTGACTGGAGAATGACAAAAAATTTTGACTAAAATGGTTAGAACTAGGGAGACAGACACACGCATTCATTCACGCATGCATATCACTCATACATAGATAGCAGGGAGAAAAAGATAAACAGATAAACTTTCATTCCTTAGCTCCCTCGCTCGCCCGGACACACACACCGTACGACAGCTTGCTGACCCATAGAGAGAGAGAGAGATAGAGAGAGAAACCGTTCATTACTACACACAGACAGACATACAAACATACCGAACATAGATATCTTCCAGCAACAAACTAATTTTGGAATGAAAAAGATTTTAACCTGATTGGTTTACTTATTATTTTAAATTATATTCAAAAATATATTTTAAATAAATTAAAACTTATTTTTAAGGCAAATATAATTATACTGATGGTTCAATGAATTTAGAACAGTGTTAAAATATATATATTTTAAACTTTTAAAACAAGCCTTCATAGTTATAGTGTGTGAATGTATTCTTCTGTGGGCATAGCCTTGTTATGATACCAGCTCGGAACAAGAGAATGTAAACAGATAAGACATGGGAGAAGTGAGAGGCTGTAGGGAAGAGGGGTTTAAAACCTATTGTTAAAGCTTAATATATTAAATGGATGGATGATTTAACTACAGTGGTCAAAATAAAACAAACATATAAGACAAAACAAAAAAATTTACTGACAAGTAAGTAAAACACAAACTTCAAACGGACACACGGGCCGATGCAGAAGTTTCTGAATTAAAAGGGAGACAACCTGGCAATTGTCAATATGGGTCGAACATGTTAGTAATGTTCGGTATGCAGCTGGCTGGTAATATTTCGTACTAAGAGGGATGGTAAGGGTGGTACTGACATTGAAAACACAGATCTGCATACATGGTGTTACCTGTGGCGAGCAGGTAAATGTAGCCAGGATTGGAGAGTGACACTGAAACACTCTCCTCTTATGGGTTGATATGAGACCCGTTGTGTAACATTAACCCACATATAGCAAATAGGCAGTGTGAAAGGGTGGCTATATCTGACTGGGTTAATCTTAGGTCAAATATCAGTATAGAAGGAAAATTAGTACATTATGACAATTGTAAGGATATATTCATGCAGGCACACAGACAAACCCCCCACCTAGTGTAAAACTAATATTAGATAAATTCACCCGCACCGAAAACCAAAGCGTGAAAAAGTGGTATTTCGAGGTACAAAAAAATAAATCCATATATTTATATATATAGCCATGCATTGCTAGACGCCTTGACATGAATATATATATAAATAAAGACAAATAACTGATAGTAACAGCTGATAGTCAAACATCTGTGTAAAAAACGTCGGGGTGTCTCCGGTGGTCTCATAAACATATACAGAGACAAAGACAAACTATATAATGACCAAGGTAGATAAGAGAATTTATGAGACATTCAGGAATGTCCTCCCAGGAATATAAGGTGATAAAACATTTTTACTTGACTCACTCCCTAGCGGAGTTGTGTTAAACAGTAATTTACAAACAGGCTGATAATTATGAGACACATGGTTCGGTAAAGACAATACATACAATAAAGAAAAAGGTATATTATACTCATCAGATCAAGGTTCACAGGGAGAAGTTACATTGAGGTCCCGATCACTGGACCATGGTACAATAAAAAATAAAAATATATACTCATCAAATCTGATGTTGGTTCAGGGATCCCGACCCCGATGGCTGGACCATGTGGAATTTGAGACATGTCGAGGGTCCAGTCCAAAGGTCCAGCGATCGCGTCCAGGTCCAAAACAAAATAAATTGTGATACTGTTCAAAGTTAACCTTCATCTGAATAGAAGTGATAAGTCGTTACACCCAAGGCTGGTTCGTTTGATACGTATTAAAATATGGTCTGCCGGGGAAAGAGAGTCTGATAATAGCTCAGTTCCCCCCCCGTACACCATATTTCAAACATATCCTGGCTCGATGGACCAATTGTTGGAGTTGAATTTCACCTCATGACCCACACAAAGTACAGATACTTGTAGCACGGAGACAATAAGGAAAAAAACAAACTCAGACAGGCAGCCATTGGGTATAATGAAACAATGATTGTATTCAGATCAGAGAGACATTAGAAGGTTACAGTATATCACAGGTGTCCGCAGCATCGGTCGCGTCTCTCCGTAGTGTAACAGAGCAAGCACGAGCTTTTAACATTGTCCAGTAACATAAACATATGACATCATAGGATGTGACATCGATGAGGTTCCGGGTGAAGGTGGACGTCTCGGATTGGATGAGAGCGATGGTTACGTCGTCGTCTGATGATGGTAGATTATGATTGTGTGACAGTTTATCTCTGGACAACAGCGTCCCCATGTCTGGGTCAACAGGTTTGACATCTCTGACCTGTCACTGGTCAGTGGAGATTTGGTGACACTAAGGGAGACAGCTGTAGAAGAGAAGAGAACACCCAGATACCGTGTTCCCAAAACAAGATTGCCACAGAAAAGGCCTGCTTGGATTTGACCTTGGTTGGCAGACAGAGAGACTGAGAGTACAGAGTACTTTTACCATGACAAAGTACAGGCCCAGATGGCATTATTAATAGGACATTGTTAACCAGGTTAAGGACCCTAGACACATTATGATAATTAAGATAAGAGATCAAATGAAATGACTCTATCATAGACTATTTGAAAATAGCAGATCTACAAGCTCACAATTGTGAGCTTGTAGATCGGCTATTTTCAAATATTTTAGTACTTTCACTTTTGGTACTTTAAGTATATTTTGAAGCCAATACTTTTACTCAAGTAACAGTTTGAACACAGCTCAATTACTTTTACAGAGTATTTGCCTCATGCATACAGGTTGATGCTTTTAT
This sequence comes from Gymnoscopelus braueri, assembly GCF_963280865.1. Taxonomy (NCBI): domain Eukaryota; kingdom Metazoa; phylum Chordata; class Actinopteri; order Myctophiformes; family Myctophidae; genus Gymnoscopelus; species Gymnoscopelus braueri. The sequence goes on from NC_137623.1 coordinate 1,840,939, forward strand.
ATTCATGGTGAAAATGTTTCTGGATGTAGGCCTACTTATTGTTTTGTTTTATTGTATGAAATAAATAATAGGATTGATAGAATTATAGAAATAGAATTGATCTTAATATGAAAAGCAGAAAGAGGTCAGTCTCCCTGTGCGCAATTACGCACAATGTGGTACAACTTACAAGAGAATAGATAATTTAAGTGATTTGTACATTACATGTAGGTATATCTCCAGACAAGCCGACGACAGCATCGGTCAGGATCTAATGTTAATTAATGTTTTTAGTTTTGCTGCTTGGACTGATATATTTACTGCAGTGAGTGACACAGTATAATGTGCGCAAGGAAACCTTACTGAAAGCAGTCTCTATTCATCTTTAGATGATTAGAGACTGATGATTAAAACAACCACAGGCTACACAGTGAACACACAATAAATAAATAAACACCTGTTCGTGGATATAATTTTAAAAGAATATAAACTAGAGGGACAGGACTGCTGGTGTTCTGCTGCTGCTGCGCTGTCAACTGCTGCAAGATGATGTGCTCCAAGAAAGCTGTCCATAAGCGCCAGACAGCTCTCTTATAATGTTAATGTGAATGGGCTCCTCATAATATGGGTATAATAAAATTATTTCATTGCATTGTAGTGACTTGGTCTTGGACTCGAGTGGACTCGGTGGGGGTAGAGTCCCGAGTCCCTTAGTCCGAGTCCGAGTCAAGACCGAGTCAAATTATGGGCGAGACCGAGTCAAGACCGAGTCAAACTATGGGTGAGACCGAGACAAGACCGAGTAAATCAAAAAGCGGTCTCGAGACCGGTCTCGAGACCGAGACCGGTCTCGAGTACTACAGCCCTAGGGGAATCTAAGCTAATAGAGACACACAGGGACAACAAATTTCACGCCCACAATTGAGACAGCGCCCCTACTCAAGGTCCGTTAGAACGATGTACTGCAGCTGTCAGTGCAATCCCTATGAGATTAATATGAGAGTTAGCCTACTTTTAAAATGATCCTACATGAACCGGAGACGATATACAGTTGAATGAAAAATTGTTTCCAAATGTATAGAGTGTCTTTATCAACATATCTTTTTGTTTTCTCAATAGTTGATGTGTTTCACATTTAATTTTCCTCTTGAATGGGTTTTACCCATAATGTTAACACAGCAGGGGGTAGACGGCAGACAGACAAGTAGATGCATTTCAGTGACATCACTGTCTTTACGAGCACCGAGCGCCGACTTTGAATTCTCATCCCAATCCTGACTTTGTTCATGTCTATATTTTGAACATCTCATAGGCTTATATAAATGTTCTACCTACCGCGGAATTCCGACGGTATATGAAAAATTAAAACGTGTGGGTTTACCGCTGTTTTAACTTGCCTGAATGTAAGTTGGGGAAATAACCCAACTAAATGGAGGACCAGGAGGAGTGACATATCCCGACATTTTCAACTACTTAGTGAATTCTCCAGATTAGTATTAATATACAAATAGTCATGCAAGATGCTGTTTGTGTAATTGTCCAAAATAAATAGCCAATTAAAATTATACATGAGAGACACAAACGTATCTGGGTTTTGAAAACCTCAAGGGATGCGTCCGTGACGTATATACCATGCAACCACTTAAACCTTAGATTTCAGATGCTAGAACTTTTGACACACTGATGGAGAATATTATAGTATATTATAGTATATTGTGGGTTGTATATTGAGATGGCAGGTATGTCACATTAAAAAGGACAAATCAAACAAATGGGACACTTTATTAGAACACAAAAAAAATCGCTACAGCCTCAGTAGTTAACCAGTGAAATAACTGTATTTTACAATGCCTCTCATAGAGATTGCATTGAGAGCTGCAGTTCATCGTTCTAACGGACCTCGAGTAGGGCCGCTGTCTCAAAAGTGGGAGTGAAATTTGTAGGCCCCGTGTGTCTCTATAGAGCGTCGCAGTTCCCGCCCACTTCCTGTTTTTTTTGGTGCCGGAAGAAAAAACTCAATGCATTTTTCCATTGACATTTCCAAAAATATTTATATCTATTAATTTAAGCCTCGAATCAAGCCATCATGAGATGACATGAATCATGACCATAAAACGTTTTTTTTCTGTGATTTTTTTTTATTTTATATTTAATTATATGATATACTATATTTAATAAATACCCTTTGTTTTGCCGTTTTCAACAAAAAAAAAATCACAGAATCAAACGTTTATGGTCATGATTCATGTCATGTCATGATGGCTTGATTCGAGGCTTAAATTAATAGATATAAATATTTTTGGAAATGTCAATGGAAAAATGCATTGAGTTTTTTCTTCCGGCACCAAAAAAAACAGGAAGTGGGCGGGAACTGCGACGCTCTATAGGAACTACAGCCTTTCTCTTCCTGGAAAGTTGGCATGCTGGAATAGAAGCTGTTGTTCTTGAATTAAAAATAATATAATGTCATTGGTAGGCAGGTTTCTGAACTGTCCACAGTCCACCAATAATGAGACAGAGTGAGTAGACAGAAATGATGTCATCTCATAATGAGCATTAGTGATGACTAATTATATGAAGATACGATATAATATAATATTATAATGAGCATTACTTAAGACCAATTATATGAAGATAAGATATAATATAATATTATAATGAGCATTAATGAGGACCAACTATATGAAGATATAATATAATATTATAATGAGCATTAATGAGGGCCAATTAGACGAAGATAGGTTGAGAATGGGTGAAAAAGTGCTCCATTAAATACCACATGTCTTCCATTTGTTGTCCTAACTCCTTCCCTTTCCATTCTCTCTTTCTTGTCTCCTCTCATTCATCTCTTATTACTCCTCCTCCCTTTCTCCTTTCCTCCCTTCTTCTCCCTCCACTGCCCTTCACCTTTCCTCCTTTATCTTCCTCTCTTTTCTCTCTCTTTCATTTTATCTACCCCCTCCCTTTCATTATCCTCTCTATTCTTATCTTAAACTCTCTCCTCTCCTCTCCTCTCCTCTCCTCTCCTCTCCTCTCCTCTCCTCTCCTCTCCTCTCCCCTCCCCTCCTCTCCCCTACCCTGTCTGGTCTTTTCTCCTCTACCTGCCTCAATAAATCTTCCTTATCTTCTTCAGAAGTGTCCCATCTTCCCAGAAAGAGAAGAAAAGAAGCAGAGATAGAGGAGTCTGATATTCTCCCTTTTCAAGATGTCTCACAGGAAGTAATTACACCCAACATGTATCCCTCTGTTGCTGTAGACTCCCCCATGTTGTCTTCCTCATCCACATCACAACAGTCCATCCAACATTACCCAGAAGAAATGATGTCATGTGACACAGCCTGGGAGTCACTGTCCTCTGTGCATCACTCTCTGGAGCTCCAAGATGAAACTGATCTAAATGATTCTAGGATGGGAGAATCCATCTCTCTGCCTCGTTCTGACAGCTTACCCTCTCTGAGCCAAATTCCATGTTTAGAGAACAAGACAAGTTTCAGAGCCAAGCGGTCCCACAGTTTAAATGATGTTACACTGCTGGACAAAACACAGAGAATTACACCTGATATCATTGTTGTGGAAAACAAGGAAAGCTACAGGATCCACTGCACCCAAGCAGGACTGTTCCAATGCAGCGTGACCGGCCTGGTGTTTAAGATAGAGACAGAGGGAGATGTGACTTACAGGACAGTCCACTGGGACCGAAGGCTTCTATCCCAGATTAGGAAGAGGCCTGCAGGACCACTGTTTGACATCAAAGGTTCTCAGGGGTCTGTGTGTCGGTTACACTTTCCACATTGTGAGATCCTCTCCATGGGTGGACGCAAATCCTTGTCTGTTCTCCATGTGATGGATGATGATGGCATTGAGCTGATCTACCCTGATGTGATCACAGAAACTCATGTCATCATAAATGTAAATGGATTTTCTGCCTATGGTATCCTCAATGATGTCGACAGCCCAAATCCTGTCCAGGCATTGGTGTCACTGTTTTATACACCACCAATTGATGGAGATGATCCCAGTTCAACCCTGAAAGTGTTGCTGCTACCTGAGAATGTTGTGCTGAGTGAAGTGCTGCATACACGGAGGAAAATAAATGGAGAAGAGATTTACATTGAAAAGCCTCCCTGTGAACTAGTCCCAAAGCAAGAATATACCCTCTCCACTTCACCTCAAGATGATTCCATCATAATTGAACCAAATAAGGCAAGATTTAAAGTTGATAAATCATCCAATTACATTTCAACTTTTGAAGTGACATTAGAGGCAAAGTTTAAGCATATTAGGCTGTTTCTAAGACACAGTAACACCTCTGACTGTGCATGGGAAGGTTATGTGAAACTCTCAGCTGCTGCTTTAAGGAGACAACAAGTTCAGCACACACTGACTCTTCCAGCAGAAGAGAGACTGTTTTCTGTGAGGAGCAGCTTTATCGACAGCGTTTCTCTTCCAAATCTCAACAGTGTTGTGGACAAACTTTTAAACATAAGGGTGTTAAGCGATGCTGAACGGGAAGAGGCCAACGCGATGCAGGTGAAAAATGAAAAGGCACGTTTTGTCATCGATACAGTGAGGAAAAAAGGACCTGATGCGAGTTCAAGCATGATATTGTTTCTCTGTGATATCGACCCATTCCTCTCTAAACATCTTGGGTTGATGTAGAACTGTACTGATGTACTTAAAATACCTTAGTTAGTTGTTTGAAGTCACATTAGTTTGTTGAAGTTGTTATATTTATATTTAACAGTTTTTTAAGACACAGTCATCCAGAGCTACTTCAAAGTAAATGAACAATGACAGGTGCAATGCCTTGCTCAAGGACACTTCAACAGGGTGACTGGTTGTTACATGGACACTCATTGGCTGTTTCAGGATTAAACACATGATGTTACATGGACTCTCATTGGCTGTTTCAGGGATTAAACACATGATGTTACATGGACACTCATTGGCTGTTTCAGGATTAAACACATGATGTTACATGGACACTCATTGGCTGTTTCAGGATTAAACACATGATGTTACATGGACACTCATTGGCTGTTTCAGGATTAAACACATGATGTTACATGGACACTCATTGGCTGTTTCAGGATTAAACCCATGATGTTACATGGACACTTATTGACTGTTTCAGGATTAAACACATGATGCTGGACACTCATTGGCTGTTTCAGGATTAAACACATGATGTGTCCATGACCAACATGATGTTTTGACTATATGACCTCAGGACACAAGAATTTTAGAAATGTCTTTTAATATTTTAACTTTAAAACATGAACTGGAATAATGTGTTTGTTTTGAATAAATCAGAGCAGGCTCTACTTTTAATTATCATTATCTTTAATTATCTCTTATTTTGGGAGTCTGGATGAGCTGAGCATCGAACGGGGGACCTTCCCACTCTGCCACCCTGTGTGTGTGTGTGTGTGTGTGTGTGTGTGTGTGTGTGTGTGTGTGTGTGTGTGTGTGTGTGTGTGTGTGTGCGTGTGCGTGTGTGTGTGTAGGTTAGTCATGATGTCATTACAGTGCAGCCACAGGGACAGTTATTGTTTTCTCCCCAATGTAGTTGTCATGCCCATTAATTCCTCTCCACACACATGTGTTCTCTGTGTTGTCACTGCTGTTGTATCCTACTGACTCACCTGCCAGTGAGGAGCCCCCACCGGGAGGACGTATAGCCTTCGTCCTACTCCTCCCGCCCTTACTTCTTCCTGAATCTGTGGTGGTGAGCAGATACTTTACCACTGCTCCACCTGAGCACCTTGACATGTTGTATAGAGATACTTTACCACTGCTCCACCTGAGCACCATGACATGTTGTTTAGAGATACTTTACCACTGCTCCACCTGAGCACCTTGACATGTTGTATAGAGATACTTTACCACTGCTCCACCTGAGCACCTTGACATGTTGTATAGAGATACTTTACCACTGCTCCACCTGAGCACCTTGACATGTTGTATAGAGATACTTTACCACTGCTCCACCTGAGCACCTTGACATGTTGTATAGAGATACTTTACCACTGCTCCACCTGAGCACCTTGACAGGTTGTATAGAGATACTTTACCACTGCTCCACCTGAGCACCTTGACATGTTGTATAGAGATACTTTACCACTGCTCCACCTGAGCACCATGACATGTTGTATAGAGATACTTTACCACTGCTCCACCTGAGCACCTTGCCATGTTGTATAGAGATACTTTACCACTGCTCCACCTGAGCACCATGACATGTTGTATAGAGATACTTTACCACTGCTCCACCTGAGCACCATGACATGTTGTATAGAGATACTTTACCACTGCTCCACCTGAGCACCTTGACAGGTTGTATAGAGATACTTTACCACTGCTCCACCTGAGCACCTTGACATGTTGTATAGAGATACTTTACCACTGCTCCACCTGAGCACCTTGACATGTTGTATAGAGATACTTTACCACTGCTCCACCTGAGCACCATGACATGTTGTATAGAGATACTTTACCACTGCTCCACCTGAGCACCATGACATGTTGTATAGAGATACTTTACCACTGCTCCACCTGAGCACCTTGACAGGTTGTATAGAGATACTTTACCACTGCTCCACCTGAGCACCATGACATGTTGTATAGAGATACTTTACCACTGCTCCACCTGAGCACCTTGACAGGTTGTATAGAGATACTTTACCACTGCTCCACCTGAGCACCATGACATGTTGTATAGAGATACTTTACCACTGCTGCACCTTGACATGTTGTATAGAGATACTTTACCACTGCTCCACCTGAGCACCATGACATGTTGTATAGAGATACTTTACCACTGCTCCACCTGAGCACCATGACATGTTGTATAGAGATACTTTACCACTGCTCCACCTGAGCACCATGACATGTTGTATAGAGATACTTTACCACTGCTCCACCTGAGCACCTTGACAGGTTGTATAGAGATACTTTACCACTGCTCCACCTGAGCACCATGACATGTTGTATAGAGATACTTTACCACTGCTCCACCTGAGCACCTTGACAGGTTGTATAGAGATACTTTACCACTGCTCCACCTGAGCACCATGACATGTTGTATAGAGATACTTTACCACTGCTCCACCTGAGCACCATGACATGTTTTATAGAGATACTTTACCACTGCTCCACCTGAGCACCTTGACAGGTTGTATAGAGATACTTTACCACTGCTCCACCTGAGCACCATGACATGTTGTATAGAGATACTTTACCACTGCTCCACCTGAGCACCTTGACAGGTTGTATAGAGATACTTTACAACTGCTCCACCTGAGCACCATGACATGTTGTTTGAGATACTTTACCACTGCTGCACCTGAGCACCTTGACATGTTGTATATAGATACTTTACCACTGCTCCACCTGAGCACCATGACATGTTATATAGAGATACTTTACCACTGCTCCACCTGAGCACCTTGACAGGTTGTATAGAGATACTTTACCACTGCTCCACCTGAGCACCATGACATGTTGTATAGAGATACTTTACCACTGCTCCACCTGAGCACCTTGACAGGTTGTATAGAGATACTTTACCACTGCTCCACCTGAGCACCTTGACATGTTGTATATAGACTAATGTTTATACAGTGAACACAGTGAAGAGCAGTGAGTGTTTTCTCTCTATAAGATCTGTGTTTGCTCTCATTTGTTCTGTTTGCAACTAAAACTAAATGTTTTATTTATTTTTGTTAACGTGTTAAAGCTTAAAGATGTAGATATTCATAGGGCTGTCAGCATTACACTTAAGTTGACGATTAATTGTCACTCAAGTAATTAATTAACAATTTAATTGTGTGTTTGGCCATTGAACATTGGAACATGTGAATTATGAATAAAACAACTCTCTTTTCTACTCCTGTTCAACACATTACAACACATGTACACGTTAGATACACGTATGTATAAAGTATAAATACCCTAAATAATTAGAGGGAACATTGCTGCTGATGATTGGCTTTTTAATGGAGGGTATTTATACTTTATACATAGCTTAACACTTAAAGGAGCATTTCACCCCTGGAAGAACTTACAGTCACTCAATGTTATTAATATTTGTAGTAGACAACAGTAGCAAAATTTGAAATTTGCACCCTATGGCCAGAACAATATAGAAGTCTGTGTGTTTGACTGGGGTTTGACTGGACTGCTGCATTACTACAATGACCATAATGCTTTGGGGCACTGCGCTTCCTTGTGGGGAGGGGAGGCTGCGTGGGGGTGTGATCTACATTGTAGTCAGGAAATAAGGTGAGATAAAGAGACTATGAGTCAAATTTGACTCATAGTCTCTGAGGATATGGATAAAAAATCTAAAAAATACAGATAAAACACAAAAAACACACCAGGATCATGTTTATTGGTCCTAGACCTAGATACAAATAGGGGTTTGATGCGATGTAAAAAACGCCTCTAAATCCTGACCTATAAGTTTTCTGATAAACTCAGGTGGAAACCTCATATGTCCAAAACTGTTACTTTTCAGGAATAAAATAGAAAAGGATTTAAAAAAAAGAAGTGGGCCTACATTTTATGCTTTTATGTGACGCTGTAGTAGGATTAATTTATGAAAAAAACACAGACAGCAGATCTTTATCCCAGACGACCTGAGAGATCTGGGTGGTTCATGATATCTTACAAGATCAGTCATGTAATTTGGCCCTAAAGCAGGGGTTTTCAACCAGTGGTCCTTTGGGGGGTACCAGGGGGTCCCCAGAGAAATGAGTTAACATAGTGTCACAATCATTTTAACCACTTAGCTTTGGCTATTCAAAAATAGCAGATCTACAAGCTCATAGCGCGGCACCGAGTGCCGCGCTACGAGCTTGTAGATCTGCAATTTTTTTTAAAACCTTGATAAAGTGTCAAGGACCCCCAAAATGATATGTATTTGGCCGCGGACCCCCATCTGAAAATATGTTGTTCCAGGGACCCCCCGGAAACAAAGATTTGAGTTCAAAATGTTTGCTTTAAAAATATATATTCAAAGATTTGTACAAATTTTCATTTTTTTTTTAAAATAGCAGATCTACAAGCTCATAGTGCGGCACTCGCTATGAGCTTGTAGATCTGCTATTTTTGGATAGCCCAAAGTATAAAATAATGTCTTAAAGGGATACTCCACTTTCAAATAAAATAAACATTTAAAAAATATATAAAAAATAAATGAAAAAAGTAATGGAAAAATCACGGCCCCCTCACGCATTAGAGTGTCCTACTAATGTGTGAGGGGGCCGTGATTTTGCCATAACTTCTTTCATTTTTTTTAAATATATTTTTTTAATGTTTATTTTATTTGAAAGTGAAATATCCCTTTAAGTGCTTACACAGATGCGTTCCCGGTTTTAATGGGTTAAGCAAAAATGATCTTGAAAGAAATTAAACAGAGCCGTTCAAGTCAGAGGCCGAAAAAACACAAAATGACTTCAATAATGTTCCCTTATATGGCCGACTGCTGCTATGTCTGGACTTATCACATCCAAACCACACACCGTACACCCCTGAGAATGATATCGGGGTTTAAATATATTTTTAGTTTTTTTAGTCCACACGTGGTAAACATGGTGAAAATATATTACTAAGGTGTAATATTACTAAGTGAAAATATATTACTAAGGTGTAATATTGACAATTGTGTGAAGATATATTACTAAGGTACACATGTAATATTGGCAATTGTGTGAAGTGTGGATATTTCTTTAGCTGTGTTGTAGAGGACAGTGGCCACTACATTTAACGATGTACGATGTACAAAAAAGAATTTCACCCACTTTTTTACCTTGTAAACCTGTGATGTGACAATAAAACTGATTCTGATTCTGATTCTGATTCTTCTGATTTAAGTTATATCCATTTGTGTTGTAGTTGTGCATAGATAAGCCACTACATTCTAGTTGTGTTGTAGTGGCGAGGGCCACTACATTTTATTATCTGCAATTGTATACTGAGAACGAGCCTTTGCTTTTATTTTATTTTATTTTATTTTTGTTTGCTTTATTGTTAAATTGGTTCTAACTGTAATTGTATTCTTGCTCTGTAAAGCACTTTGAGCTGCATTTCATGTCATGAAAGGTGCTATACAAATTAAAGTTTATTATTATTATTATTATTATTATTATTATTAAAAACCTCCCCACAAAAACACTGTAAGTTACAACATACATGGGCAACTGGCGGCCCGGGGGCCACATGCGGCCCCCACCTTCACTTAATGTGGCCCACAGGTTAATATCAGAATACTGATATAATATATCAGTATATCATATCATGTTTGCATGTTTGGAATTGTAACAGATGAAATCAATAATATTATTATTGATTTCAGCTGTTACGATTCCAAACATGCAAACATGACCCGCTTTAATTACTTCAGTCTATATTATAGTAGCTTAATGACTATTTGTCTCTTTTTTATGTCCAATGTATTTGTATTTAAGTTCATAAAGTTAACATAAGTATAACTAAATGCATTTGAAATGAAATAAAAAATGTTACTTTTCAGGATTCCAATTCAAAAATAGCAAAAATAGCAGATCTACAAGCTCAAAACTTATCGCAGTGCGACGCGTTTTGAGCTTGTAGATCGGCTTCTTTTGCTGCTTTGGTGTGACGGCAGTCACACAAAACGCCAGTACGGCACTAATTTATGAAAAAAGTTAAAATACAGAGATAAGAGGTGTCTGCCCTCTGACAGTATATGCGATGTGTTCCTCTGGAGTGAGTGTGGAAATATAGTGGCCCTCTGCATCATCAAAGTTGCATCACCCCTGTGATCGAATTTTTAAAACGCGGTTAAAAACAGAGTTTGAAGTTACAATGGGTTTGAATAGGAAGGGGGCGTGTCTGGGGTGCTCCCAACAGCCTGTGTAGAGTAGACGATAAAATGACCCACATTTTTTTAAAGTCTTGTTATGTACTGTTGTTCTCTCTGTGGTGTCTGTGGTGTCTGTCTGTGGTGTCTGTGGTGTCTGTGGTGTCTGTCTGTGGTGTCTGTGGTGTCTGTGGTGTCTGAAGTCCTGTATGACCAAGCCCCAGCCGTCCCCTACTGGCCTTACTCCACCTCAGACTTCTGGAACTACGTGGAGTACTTCCGCTCCACATCAACGAGATGGCCCGCGCCTTCTTCGCCCACCAGCACTTCGGGGACACGCTGGGCTACGAGACCAACGAGGGACACGAGCACTGAAGCTGGACGGACGGACAGACGACCAACACAGGACCAGCACAGGACCAGGATAAGGACAGGACTAGGACAGGACAAGGACAGGACTAGGACAGGACTAGGACAGGATAAGGACAGGATAAGGACAGGACTAGGACAGGAGGGTATAGCTTTGGAGCTTGATAGCAGTGTTGATTTCGTTGACTAAAACTATGACGAAAACTTTTAGTCGACTACCTTTTTTCACTGACAAAAACTAAACAAAAACTCAATAAAAACTAAGCTTGACTAAAGCTGAGACTAAATATGTTGACAATTTTGCCAACAAATAAAAACTAGACTAAAACGTTAGTGAGGGATCTAGTGGAGAAGAGATCCAGTAGAACTAAAAGACAAGACATTTTATGTCTGGTTGCGCTCGGTGTTGAGCTCTGAAAATAGCAGATCTACAAGCTCACAACGCGTACCAGCTTTTTTTTTTTTTTTTTTTTTTTCAGCATGCAACCAAGTGTAAAATCAGCCATTACGACGCCATCAAGGCACCGCCAAAATACATCTTAGTCGACTAAATCAACTGTAGATTTAGTCGACTATAATCTTATGATATTTAGTTGACTAAAACTAGACAAATACTAAAACATTTCAGATTACTAAAATATGACTAACTAAATGGAATTTTATTCAAAAGACATGAGTAAAAAGAAATGAGTAAAACTAAATCAAGATTTTGTGTCAAAATCAACACTGCTTGATAGGGATAAAAAAAATAAGGATGTAGTAGTACCATGTAGAAGAGTGGGAGGAGCTGTAAGGATACAGAAAATTAATCTATCAGTGGTGGAAAAAGTACTATTTCTTTTTTTTACTTATAGTAAGTAAAAGTATCAATACTCCTTCCTATCTAAAACTCTCGAACGTGCTGTCTTCAAACAACTGTCCTCCTACCTCCACCAGAACAACCTCCTGGACTCCAACCAGTCTCGGTTCAAAGTGGGTCACTCGACAGAGACTGCCCTCCTGGCAGTGACGGAGTCGCTCCATGCCGCTAGAGCGAACTCTCTCTCCTCCGTCCTGATACTCCTGGACCTGTCTGCAGCGTTCGACACGGTGAACCATCAGATCCTCCTCTCCACCCTCGAGGGGATGGGTGTCTCAGGCTCTGCACTCTCCCTGTTTGCATCCTACCTGACGGGTCGCTCCTACCAGGTGATGCTGAGAGGGTCTGTGTCAGAACCACACAGGCTCACTACTGGGGTTCCCCAAGGCTCGGTTCTGGGTCCTCTTCTTTTCTCTCTCTACACTACATCTCTTGGTGCTGTCATCCACTCCCATGGCTTTTCCTACCACTGCTATGCCGATGAAACCCAGCTGATCCTCTCATTCCCCCCCTCTGACACACAAGTGGAGGCACGCATTGCTGCTTGTCTGGCTGACATCTCGGAGTGGATGTCGACGAACCACCTGAAGCTCAACCTGGACAAGAACGAGCTGATGTTCCTCCTGGGGAAGGGCTGTCCGCACCGAGACATGGCCATCACCATTGATAATGCTGTGGTGACGTCAACTCGGACTGCGAAGAATCTGGGTGTGACCTTGGACGATCAACTGTCGTTCTCGGCTAACATCGCATCAGTGACACGGTCCTGCAGATTTCTCCTCTACAACATCAGGAGGATTCGCCCCTTCCTCACGGAGAAGGCAGCCCAGGAACTCATCCAGGCTCTCGTCATCTCCCGCCTGGACTACTGCAACTCCCTCCTTGCTGGTGCATCCGGCATCAGCCATCAGACCTCTGGAGCTTGTTCAGAAAGCTGCGGCTCGTCTGGTGTTCAACCGCCCCAAGTTCTCCCACACAACTATCCTTCTCCGTTCTCTGCACTGGCTCCCCGTAGCGGCTCGCATTCAGTTTAAAACCCTGGTGCTAGCCTATAGGGCAGTGAAAGGAACAGCTCCTTCTTACCTCCGGGCTATGGTCGATGCCTACACCCCTACCCGACCACTTCGGTCTGCCACCTCGGGGCGACTGATTGCCTCGTCACTCAAGGGTCCTTCTGGTCGATCGACACGGTCACAACTCTTTTCTGTTCTGGCCCCACAGTGGTGGAATGAACTTCCCACTGATGTCAGGACAGCAGAGTCACTGCCCATCTTTCGCCGCAGGCTGAAAACCCACCTCTTCAGGAAACACTACCCTTCCTCTTTGCCTGGCCTACTTGTTGTTAACTAGTTGTACGAACTCTTGTTTTATTTTGTTATTGTTATTTGATCTTGTTTAGTCGATACAATTATTTGTTTTAGCTCGTGCTCATTTGATTTAGCTATTTTGTCTCATCTGTTTAAGAAAGTAGGTAGCTGATATATTGCACTTTTACCTTAGCGCTAGGTATACTCTTGGTTGCTTGTTTTTGCAGGAAATGCACTTAAGACTTCTGGTGATTAGTAGTTTGGTTCCCTACCTATGTTGAATGCACTTATTGTAAGTCGCTTTGGATAAAAGCGTCTGCTAAATGACTGTAATGTAATGTAATGTAATGCAATAGGATATAGAAATATTCTGTTCCAAGTAATATTCAGGAATTCAAAATGTACTTGAGTAAAAGGATTAATTCAAAAGGATCATTATACAGAACGTTCCATTTCAAGTTTTCAAATGTATACAAATCTTTTTGAATTTAGCAGATCTACAAGCTCACAATGCGTCGCGTCGCGACACATTGTGAGCTTGTAGATCTGCTATTTTCAAAAAAATTATATATGAGCTGAAGTGGTTAATGTATGTTTTGTAATAATAATCAAAATCTATACAGTAACTAGTAACTAAAGTTTTCAAATAATTGTGGTGGAGTAAAAGTACTATATTTGCCTCTGAGATGTAGTGGAGTAGAAGTAAAAGTAGTGAAAATCGGAAATACTCAAGTAAAGCAAAAAATACCAAGCAAATTACTTAAGTAGAGTACTTGAGTAAATGTACTTTACACCACTGTAATCTATATATAAAAAGAATAAATGAATACTTAATTTGCTGGAAAAGGACGAGGGAAGAGAAGAGGTTGAGGAGGATATGACGAATATTTATAAGAGGGGACATCATGTATCAAACCTTTCCTCCTGAATAACCTTTAAATGCTTTTTATCAGTTAAAAATGGAAAAATATGATATTTAAATGTATAAATATGAAAAAGTGTACACAATATGTATGTTTAGACCAACTTTAAATATTCCAATGTACTGTATGTGTAACCAACTGTTTACTCACTTGCTTTAGTTTAGTGACTGATGTGCAAGTCTGTATGAATATCTCTCTTTTACAGAAGTCTGCAGCTCCAGCGTTACTGTATGTAAAATATCAAATAAAACAAGCTTTATTTCCGTGTTTGTTTTTTTTTTGCAATTGCTTGATTCAGGTCCCTCGTTGCCTGCACCACACCACAGAACAGCTCACTGAAACACTGAAACACTGCGCGGCGCTCGGGTGGTGCAGTGGTAAAGTCCCTGCCCACCATCACAGAGGTGGGTTGTGGGTTCGAATCCACTGTGGTTCCGTGCAACCGGCTTTGTCAGGCGTCTGTGCAAACACAATGGACCCTTCACTAAGCCCACCCACTCCACTCCGTGACTGGTGGTGCGAAGTTAGTCACACCCAGGCCTGGCAGCGCCTGGCAAACTCTGCTTCTCACCCATTGACTTGCATGTTAAATGATGGCTTTTCCCCTTAAAAATAATCGATCATTTCAGGAGCAAGAGATTCAAAATATCTTCTAAATCTAGTCAACAAGGCCTGCAGTAGGCTATGCACTGGACAAATGTGCATGACATTATTTCAATAAACTAAAAACATGTGAAATGTTAGAGGGAGTAATAGCCATGGATACACGACGGTCGACTGTCACGAGCGTCATTAAAATGTGTGCATATTGGTCCTATTTGACTCGTATTTCCCAGCGTCACCAATCACGTACGCAAGTCAGGAAGTGACTCGAGTTTTACATTGGAAAACACAAGTCCCGCACAGACCAATCAGAAGCCGCGGGCCGTTTTCTCCATTCTGTGCACGTCCCGCCCCTTGGAAATAGTCTTACCAGACTGAGAAACCATGTGAGAGGAAAAGAACGTAGAAATCAGTCTGGATTCCAGGCTATACTGATTCACTATGTCTGTGGTTCTTCTGAAAATACCTTTTCAAACTTTCATGTCCATACAACAAATCTTATAACGAGAAATGTTTACCCTTCTCTCTCTCTCTCTCTCTCTCTCTCTCTCTCTCTCTCT
>NC_137623.1:1856581-1866581 GCF_963280865.1 Gymnoscopelus braueri
ACAGCTGATTCCAGTAGGCTATATGCTCCGTCGTACGATCGTGTTACGTGGCCAAAATAACTGATCTACAAGCTCACAACGCGTCAAGATGGCGATGCCTTGTGAACTTGTAGATCGGCTATTTTTGCGTGCGATACCTTCGTACGATAAAGTATAACATACACTGGACTGTTAACGAAATGGGAGTAATTTTACTTTAACACAGGAGGATATTTATACAGTATGGATGTTACCATTGAAATAAAGCACACTTTTTTCCAGTTATTCCTTTTATTATAGGATTTTAGGCGATTTAGTGTGCTCTCTTCTAACCATTGATCAACAGTAAGTCCACCAAATAAGTCAAAATTAACAACATAGTCCATCTTGCGTAGCTGTTTGTTCTCCGCCCGGTGGCGGCGGTGGGTACTGTCTGTTTGTTTTCCTACGTGGGACAGTCACAGCGTGACTTCACAGCACAGCTGTGTCATATATGGTCTAATCAGGTGCGGACTGCAGTGCGGAGTGATTTATTTAATGTGATTAGGCCCGTGATATGATGCTGGTTTGAATCACGGCTAGAAAGCTATTTCAACCAATCAGATTGCTTGGTCGGAACTACCTGTTGTATAATGAACAATTGAACATGTGAACTATAAGTCACTCTGCTATCATTTGAGCCTCTGGCGCCGCCTACTGTCTGATAGAGTTAACTATTAGGAAGATAACGTCTATTTAAGAAAAGATGAAAAAGATGGTTTGGTTCTAAGACCAGGTTGTAAGAATACAAAAATCACACTGATATTACAAATACAGGCAATAGTATTTATACACAAGTTGGACGTCCTAACATCAGACATAAGGTGTATCCTAATGATTGGTTTAGAACCCTCAGACGTCAGATGGGGTTAGATGAGCTGTCAGGCGTCATGGTGTTACCATAATAAGTTGTTGTTCATCTTATGGTGTCCTTGTGTACAATTCTCGGTTCCATAAACAGGTTATTCCTTCGATATCACAGGACATGTGCCAGGTTTGTCTGTGATAGGATGACAGCTGACAAAGTGAATTAGTGATAAATAATTACATATCCCGGTCATACATAGATACAGGTCATTTAACATTTAATCAAAGCGTTGACCAAGGCAGGTTTACTGATTGGAAACATATGGAGCTGGCACCAGATATCGTCTACTACAGGGGTCTTCAACAGGGGGTCCGGGACCCCTAGGGGGTCCCCAGAGTTACTACAGGGGGTCCGCCAAATCTTTGTGTGAGGGGATTTTTTTTTTTTTTACCTTAACCACTTGAACCCTAGCATCCCTTTTCTGAGGAGAACTTTAGACAAAAATAGCAGATCTACAAGCTCGACGCCTCGTGCTGCGAGGCGTTGAGAGCTTGTAGATCTGCTATTTTCGGCAAAGAGGCTATACTGTAGGTGTAGAGGGAAAAAAGAGCAGGCCAAGTAAACAAAAAATGTTGAATCTGGAACACAATTTTATACAATATAGAGGAGGGGGTCCCTGCTTCATCTCTCTCTCAGCTAGGGGGTCCTTGGCCTGAAAACGTTGAAGACCCCTGCTCTAGTACAGTAAGGCTGTGGCTTATGGATGAAGAATGTCAGGTTGACAGTGAGACGACAAATATAGAGCCAGCTATGGCCTTGCATAGAGAGAGAGAGAACATAGTACATGACTGAATTATGCCAATATGTATAATATCATTATATTCATTTGACTGGTTGGATCTATAGCTCTAGATCATATCAATCTGGTCCACAAAACACATAGTTTTAACTCCATCACTGTCAATTTAGTTATTTTTTTCCCTCTTTCTTCCCGGGCTATCTGGCCGGTCTCTGGCCTAAAATTATGATCATTTCTCGGGTCTGGTTTGGGCCTAATTAGGCCCAGTTCGAGGCCGGGCCTTAATTTTCAGGCCCGTAGAAAACTCTACATTATGAAGGTGTTTTTTGTAAGAGACATTAGTTATAAACTGTTGTTCTATTCTGTCTGTGTTCATAACTGAGTTAGTCCATGTGTACACTCTCAGAGTTACAGACCTGTAAGGGTCCATTTGGTTCCATTAGTACACTCTCAGAGTTACAGACCTGTAAGGGTCCATTTGGTTCCATGTGTACACTCTCAGAGTTACAGACCTGTAAGGGTCCATTTGGTTCCATGTGTACACTCTCAGAGTTACAGACCTGTAAGGGTCCATTTGGTTCCATTTGTACACTCTCAGAGTTACAGACCTGTAAGGGTCCATTTGGTTCCATTTGTACACTCTCAGAGTTACAGACCTGTAAGGGTCCATTTGGTTCCATGTGTACACTCTCAGAGTTACAGACCTGTAAGGGTCCATTTGGTTCCATTTGTACACTCTCAGAGTTACAGACCTGTAAGGGTCCATTTGGTTCCATTTGTACACTCTCAGAGTTACAGACCTGTAAGGGTCCATTTGGTTCCATGTGTACACTCTCAGAGTTACAGACCTGTAAGGGTCCATTTGGTTCCATTTGTACACTCTCAGAGTAACAGACCTGTAAGGGTCCATTTGGTTCCATATGTTTACTTAAAGCCCACTTAGTAGTAAAGTACAGTAAAGTATAGTAGTAGAGCTCCTTAAGACTTTATTATTTAGCCTTTGACTGCCCTTATAAGGTCTTGGACTTAGTTCTGTATTGTGTTTTGTGACTCTGTTGTTGCCCTGTTTTTGTGTATCTTATTTTGTAGTATGTTCTGTGTCTTCCTGTCTGCTCCTGTGGTTCTGTACCTGCCTTGTCTAACCGGTCTTGTGATTGGTCAGTGTGATTGGTCAGTGTGATTGGTCAGTGTTTCTACCTGTGTCCTCTTAGCCCCCCAGCCTATCCCTGTGTTGATTGTACAGTTGTGTTCACCTGTGTGTAGTTAGTCCTTGTGTATTTATACCCCCCTGTTCTCAGTATCTGGTTGCTGGTTCATTGTGATATGTTACGTTGTTATATCTTGAGTTGAGTTCCAATAGTTTGTATTCCTGTCTTTTAGTCAAAGAACATTTTTGTTTTTTTAAAACCAAGGTTTATGTTTTAGCTTGTAATTAAAGTAAATCTCTGCTGTTCGGCCGGAACCAGCTAAATGCAAAATGGTAATTGTTCAGGAAATGAAAAACTAAATATCAATTTTTCAGAAAATGAAGAAAACCTTATATTTTTAAAACAAAGCAATACTGCCTCATCAAACTTGGTATTGTGACTTTATATATTATCAGATACTTGCATGTGTCATTATATTATCACCACTTTACCCAAATCCAGTGCAAGTGGAGTTAGGAGGTTTTGTCCATCATTGATAAGAACAGCTGGCAATGGATCTCAAAGCTCACAACACATCACAACGCATTGTGAGCTTGGAGATCAGCTATTTATGGTGAGCGCCATCCTCATATACTATAGATCAAGCTGAATTCTGTACTTAAACAACTTTTATTTTAACATGCATTGTAAACAACCATGGATCTAACTGTTACCACTGTTGTTCTTCTACAGTTGAGTGCAACAAACAATTCTGCCTCAATACTCAATCATGTATTTAACAAAAGCGATCATGGCACACCAACAATAAAAAAATGGCATATAAATACAAAATACATTCATGAAAAATAGAATCTTTAGCCTATCAAATCTGTAGCCTACTGCACTAACAATAACAACCACAGTTGAATTTACCTATCATATACCTATCAACATTTTATTATCACACTGTTGTGTGTTGTGTGTTGCGTGTGTGTGGTGGGTGTTTCTTAGTGCTTTAGATTGTCATAAAAGCTGTGAAAGTATTTTGGCATGATCTCCTTGAGCTCTTGGAGATGTTTGAAACAAACTCCTGCACACACTCATTCTCTGTCCATTAACATTTAAAAAGAAAACACGAGCCGATGACCTTTGTG
Source organism: Gymnoscopelus braueri (assembly GCF_963280865.1). Classification (NCBI taxonomy): domain Eukaryota; kingdom Metazoa; phylum Chordata; class Actinopteri; order Myctophiformes; family Myctophidae; genus Gymnoscopelus; species Gymnoscopelus braueri. Next base: position 1,860,488 of record NC_137623.1, read on the forward strand.
AAGACACCCTTCTCCTCTTTACTGGGGTGACATCTATCAAACCTTGCACATACATTCTCTTCTCTTCCCAGTTTATGTTCTCCCAAAAGCATTGAAAAATCTTCTCCCTGTCTGCCTCATACAGAGCAGAGCTTCTCGAGAGCCTGAGAGGAGGGGGGAGTTGTTTGTTTTTGACGGACAGTTTGAGGGTCCAATGGAGTTAGGAGTTTTCGTCAGAGGCGCTTTTTAATACTTTTCGTATGTTATTATTAAAAAAAAAATTACACAGATGTGTTCAATAGCGTTGATTTATGAAAAAAAAAAAAAAAACTGAAAAAGGAGTTAGCTGGTCCCGGCTGGACACTGACGAAATATAAGATGAGCGAAAAAATCTTTTAATTTACTGCTTTCTATAGTTTTAGCAATTTTCGCGATCTTTTTTTACAGTGGGCGGGGGCATTCTGTCCGGTGGCTAAATGTATTTCTTTACACAATAAAAAAGGTCCCGTGGTCTTTGATGGCCAGATGTGAGTTATTGGGGGCTAGAAGAGCTACTGTAAATAATAAAGAAATCGACGGGTTATCGTGTAAACAAATACATATTTAGCCACCTGCCCGAATGCCCCCACCCACTGTAAAAAAAGATCGTGAAAATTGCTAAAATAATAGAAAGCAGTAAATGATTTATTTTATTTACTTTAATTACAAGCTAAAATATAAACCTTGGTTGTAAAAAAAAAACTAAGCTATTACTTTGAACCGACCTGTTCAGCCTCTGTCTCTCCTGCATTTGGGTCCTACATTCTGCCCTGACTCACACCCCCCCCCATCTCTGTCTCTCTGCCTACACATGCAGTAACCTACATCATACTTTGGGTTTAGGGGCGTGGCCTTGGCAAGGAGTGAGGGGGAATTCTGAATCATGCTCATTGTGACTCACATGCAGGATGTGAACAGAGACTCCATGTTGACACAGAGATCACAGTGAGACGACACAGATCTAACCGATCCCTCTAGTGTGATACATGTAGGGTAAGTATTTTCATTATATATATATATATAAATACAATAATAACTCTCTCTGTTGTGCTGTTATGAAGGTTATGTTGCGTAACAGTTTTTTCTAAACAAAAACACATTGTATTGTATTTAGAAAACTGCTCCAGAACTGTGGTCTGCTATGATCTCGTGTGTGTGTGTGTGTGTGTGTGTGTGTGTGTGTGTGTGTGTGTGTGTGTGTGTGTGTGTGTGTGTGTGTGTGTGTGTGTGTGTGTGTGTGTGTGTGTGTGTGTTTTTTCTGTGTGTGTGTTTTTTCTGTAAAGTTGAATTTTGGTATAGTTGAGGGATGTGTTTTTAGTAGTTACTTATTTGGGTCTTGCGTCCTAATGTTATTTAAACCAGTGGTTCTCTAATATTTTCATGTCAAGGACCCCCCATGTATTTGTCCACGGACCCCCATCTGGAATTATTTTGTACCAGGGACCTTAACTTATTCTATCTTCTAAAAGTTAATGTAAGGTATCTCTACAAAAGTTTGGAACCGTTTTTACTTTCACTTTCTACTTATTACGTGTCTGTCTGTCTGTCTGTCTGTCTGTCTGTCTGTCTGTCTGTCTGTCTGTCTGTCTGTCTGTCTGTCTGTCTGTCCGTCCGTCTCTCTTTGTGTCGATCCTATCTGTATGTCTCTCCCTCTCTGTCTCTGTGTATCTATTGCTCCGTCTGTCTGTCTGTCTGTCCGTCTCTCTGTGTGTGTGTGTGTGTGTGTGTGTGTGTGTGTGTGTGTGTGTGTGTGTGTGTGTGTGTGTGTGTGTGTGTGTGTGTGTGTGTGTGTGTGTGTGTGTGTGTGTGTGTGTGTGTGTGTGTGTGTGTGTGTGTGTGTGTGTGTGTGTGTGTGTGTGTGTGGACACTGGACATTAAACCATTATAATTACAACTAGTTTGTAACTTGTTTGTATCTTGAGATTTGTTGTGTTGGTACCCGTACATGATTGCCTCAGGTGAGGATGCAAGACAAGACAGACAGCTAGAAGTAATGCTTTGCTAATAGCTGCCTTAATTATTTCATTGTTACACTGGCATACCTTACATCATACCACCTACACATGGTCTGAGACTTTCTCATCAACATCGAGTACTTGTTCATTTAAACAGAAACCACAACTCTTGAAACTAACAAATGAGTGGGGCAGTGTGAATTAACACAGGATTGACCCTGGCAGCATATCATTGGTACACGTGTGTTACCTGTTTATTAAGCTACTACTATTTTTCAACCACATCTAATGAGACAAGACATCAGTTGAATACGTTTGGGAACAGACGTCATGAGACAAAAGACACAGTATACAACAAAATGAATTGCAACAACTATGCAGTAAGTGAAGAAAGGGAACTTGGAAAGACACTTTCATTCTGACAAACCATAAATCATTTGACTAGACCTTTCCACCAGACAGAGAAAAAGGAACTGAAATCTGGGGGGTGGCACTGGCAGTGGCTCAGGGGTAGAGTGGCCGGGTAGAGTGAACTGGAAACCGCAAGGTTCCCAGTTCGATCCCGGGCTGGAGGGCTCCCCCAGAGTTAGTGTCGAAGTGTACGCTGAACCTCTAATTGCTCCCGATGAGAAGGTTGGTGCCTTGCATGGTTTCCTCTGCCATCGGTGTATGAATGTGTGTGTGAATGGGTGAATGTAATGCACAATCTATGTAAAGCGCTTTGGATAAAAGCGCTATATAAATGTACCATTTACCATTTATCTCAGCCATATGTATTTGTATACCATACATGGAACTGGATAGAGCTCTCTCATCATTATTCTACTGTAAGTATTTGTCTCATCAGCGAGAACTGCACAGTGATGGTGAAAAAAGAGAACTTGCGGACAAACCACACGTCGTTTGACTAAACATTTCCAGCAGACAGAGAACTGAGAAAAACAAATAAACTAAGGAACTGAAATGTCAACCATTGCCATATAAAAATATCAAGTCAAGTGCAATCATCAGTATGTTCATCATAAATAATATTTTATTGTTTGGTGTGCATTACACTTTTTTCATAATTATACATATTAAACTATTGACTTATTATCTTTGCATTATTTGAATTAGGGGTCTATAATAAGATGAAAAGCCAGTGGCTAAATAGATCTCATGGCCTCAATGAAACTGTTTGGGGGGGGGGCATGTTCGAAGCAGAATCGAACATGGCTACTACATGGCACTCGACCCCCTTGTTAAGCCTTTCTTTTACACTTCTTAGTATGCAAAAGCAATATATTTGATGTTAATCTAGTAATCATGCTAATTCAATGTTTCTGTATTATTACATCTTGTATGGGTGTATAGGAGTACAATTATTTTGTTCTGGTTCCTCAGTCATTTCTATGTTTTTATAGGTGTTTCTGCAGGCTTTTGTATAACATAGTGATTCTACAAGCAAGCACATCAGTGCATGCAGTTACGTCCTATGAATTCATTGTGAAAACATTACAGCAATTCATCGATACAAAAATTAAGAAATGTACTGCTACTTTTACTTGTACTTTAAGTACTTTTAAAAGTATGTACTTTTGAATACTTAAGTATATTTAAAAGCAATTACTTTTTTACTCTTACTTGAGTAACATTTTGACTGAGCTACTTCTAATTGTAGTGGAGTAAATTTGAGCATGGGTATCTCTACTCTTAGCCTACTCAAATACTAGGGTCGAGTACTTTGTCCACCTCTGACGGTGATTAGTAGCCTATTATTGACATCACCTGGGCGAGTGAGTCGTGTAACTTTCCCGAAGTTAAGCTGTATGTGTTCGATAACACAGCCATGAAGCCTTGCAGTTTAAGTGCAGATTTCAGCTTGGGAAAAGCAGCCTCCAACGGGTTTGGGTACGTTGTTCATAGTCACCATTGCGTTATCGTGGTATGGTATTCCTAGTCCCAGACGCTGTTAAGAGAGAGAGAAAGAGCGAGCGAGCGAGTGAGAGAGAGAGAGAGAGAGAGAGAGAGAGAGAGAGAGAGAGAGAGAGAACTTGCAAAGCCGCTCACAGCGCGTCTCCGCATGATGTGACACAGACTGGTGTAAAGTAAATAAGTACATTTACTCAAGTACTGTACTGTACTTAAGTACAATTCTCAGTCACTGTTCGCCTCGCTGTATATATAAATACTATATAAAAAATAACGGAGTAACGCACCATGCAGTAACGGTAACTGAGTTACTGAATTAAAAAAAGAATGCGTTAGAGTACTAGTTACTGAAAAAAATGACGGCGTTACAGTAACGCGTTACTTGTAACGCGTTAGTCCCAACACTGATTACAACTAGTTTGTATCTTGTGTTGCAGATTAAATTTCTTCATAGATTTCATAGATAGTTTCATAGACTTGTTGACAGATCTATCATTAGTGTTGTGTTAATAATGGTTTTGTTTGTTTGTTTGTTTGTTTACACATATAATTACACATAATATGTTGGATTCATGTTAATGTGTATTTTCAGACATTTAACCACTTAAACCCTCAATACTTATAATAAATGTGACCTTTGTCTCTGTACTTGGTCTGCTCTTTTTCCCCTCTACATCAAACCTCTTCGCTAAATAGCAGATCTACAAGCTCACAACACGTTATGAGCTTGCCTTATAGATCTGCTATTTTCAAATAATCCCCCCCCCCCCCCAGAATAGGGATGCTGGGGCTCAAGTGTAAAAAATGTATAAAAATAATAATAATTATGTTCCTATCACACAAAGATTTTGCGCCCACCCTGTAGTAACACTGAGGACCCCCTAGGGGTTCCGGACCCTCTGTGAGTGACTTGTTGGGGTATGATCTATGACATAACTAGAAGAATATGTTTGAATCATGTTATAAAATGTTTCTGCCCCAAACATCGTGCCTCAGCTTCAATGGTTATGATGTCACTCATATCTTGTTCACATTTATTCATCATTTCCTGTTTCCTGATGTATTTCATTGACTGTAACGTTGACAGGTTTAATAAAGACCTAAAGATGAGTCAGTGTGTGGAGAGAGAGGAGGAGGGATCTGACAGACCAGAGTCTCCAACATCCAGCTGTGTGTCTATGAAGAGTGACCGCTCTAAAGGAAAACCTCCTGAACCTGGACCTTCACACACACAGTATGTGAATCATCCACAATATACACAACACTATACAATATACACAACACTATAACACTATACAATATACACACTATACAATGTACACACCATAGCACTATACAATATACACACTATAACACTATACAATGTACACAACACTATAACATGAGAATGTAATGTATCTCATAAGTGCAAATGATTCAAATGAAAACATTCTCTAGCTATTGATAAGTTATCATGAATGCAGGATGTGAATGAATTTACACAGATTTAATACACAACTAAATTGATTCTTATTGTGACTGTTTGTCAGGATGAAAAGACCTGCAAAACCAACCATTGATGATGAAGACTGGAAATGTGGATGCTGTGGCTCCAGGAACTCTGCTGAGGCTTTAAGATGCAGAATCTGCAACAGGACTAAGATCTTATCCACAAGGTAACGTTGGCTCTCTGCCTGTTTTCTTTCTTTCTTTCTCAAATGATTAACCTTTGAACTTCAGTTGAACCTGGACCTGAAGACACAAAGTATCACTGATCTGTTACCTGTTACCCCTAGATGCCCCCCCCCCCCCCCCCGCCCCCCCCTAGACTGGGGCAATGGGGCATAACATCAACTGATAGACACAAATCATTCATTCACATTTAAATACTTTATGATGATGATGATGAGGATGATGATGATGGTTTTATGTCTTTATAAAAGATGTTTAAAGGTGATCAGAGATCTGTACATCAAACCTTTGATCTTTAAAATGTTGATTGATGTTATTTGTCAATATTTATATGTTGCACAACAACAATTACAATTACTACTATTATTATTACCAGTAGTGGGAAAAGTGCTCAGATTTGTTTATTTTTTACTATAGTAGCAATACCACAAGTATTTATTCAAAATGTTACTTGAGTAAAAGTACACATATTGATATATATCCACATATAGTACAATTGAAACTAATTATTAGTTGTAGATATGACATTTTAATCATTT
>NC_137623.1:1871581-2036581 GCF_963280865.1 Gymnoscopelus braueri
AGTGTACTGACTATGTGTGTAAAGACGTGCTATCTTTACTTAACATCTGAATCAGTACTATATATATATATATAATATATTAGCCTGACTATAGTCATAAATAGCCCAACATTTTTAAAACCCAACATATTAAATAGCCCAACATTTTTTAAACCCAACATATTAAATAGCCCAACATTTTAACGCCATGAAGTCACCAATAACTAAATCCCCAGCAATCCACCCGAGTTGTAATTAAGCGAGCAGCATTTATTGAATTAGCGATAGAACAGCGAGAGCGCTCATACTCATGAGCTTTTAGCCTGCAGAATGTCATCCTTATTAACCAATATCTACGTTATCTACGTAAGCTCCTGAGGACCCTCGCCCCATAGATTTAAGAGAAGCAGAAGCAAGCAGCGCTGCAGGTGTAGCTACACCAATACGGAGGATGGAGAAAGCCCGCAGCTTGAGCAGATCTCTCGCAGCTTTGCAGTGAACCAGTTCAAGTTTAGGCCTACAGATGGAGAGACAAACACAATGTTATTGCAATTCTGGATTAGCCCGGCCATCCTATGACCAATTTAACCCATTTTGGGTTCATGTTGCCATTTACCGTATAGCAACATGCATTTTATATATATATATTTTAAACTAAGTTTGCAGAATTTAGTCAGATTTAGAAGGCGATTTTTTGAATCGGCCATGGTCTAAATGGGTTAAGCGCCATGTGGCAGCATGTTAGCAATTAGCATCATAGCAGTTGATGCAGAAAGAATTTGGTATACAAGCTTAAATTATAGCTTGCAGAGCTTGACGCAGATTATTAGACATGTGAATAATGTTAGCTAACGCCGATATCCCTCTCCATCCATAGCCTAATAGATTTAGCACGAAATGCCATCTGTTGCAAGTCTGGATCGGCCCAACAGAGCCAGACGCCAGAGGGTTGGCAGAATTGATTTAGCAGAGTTTAGCAGCGAGGCTAGGCAGCTCAGTAGATGATGCAGCATAGGTGCCGAGAAGACCTTGAGAAGCCCACATCTCAAGTGCTCTCACGCTGCCTTGAGAGCCTTGTGCTGGCCCGCACAGTAGATGATGCAGCATAGTGCTGAGAACACTGAGAAGCCCACATCTCGAACAGCTCTCTCACGCTGCCTTGAGAGCTCACAGTGCCGCCAAGAGCGTAGGTAGCTCAACCTGGAATCTAGAACCAGAAGCAGAATTATTCTTGCAATTACCATGATAAGCCACCCTGGACGAGATGACGCCGTTATAGACAGCTGGGACAGGAATTTACTTCCTGAAGCCACTCACATAGCCACGGTGAATCGTGCGTGCTTCACTGTGGATGAGTGGGGACGCATGCTGCACGTCAATGCACGAGTGTGGCCTCAATCCTGACACAGTCAGTCGCACACCGCAAGCTGCTGGTTGCGCTGCAACACTCGTCACCAGTGATGAACACACCTTGATGTGGTGCTAAATATGCCGTGAGCATCCCACTCTGGCGGATACAGCAGCGCCTCTTATACGGGGACAAATACTTCCAGTCACCCAGCTTTTGATAAGCATGAGACAAGCAAAGAGCCCATCAACATAGTGTAACTATTGATAACAGGAGCAGCCAGGATCGGAGTCCCTCTTTTATCCGTCCTGCGAGATATGTCGCGGCAAAATATATATATATATATATATATATTTTTATTTATTTAATTGATGCGCACCAGCCAACCTGGACAAATGACTGATATCTTGACTCTACTGAAGCCCCACTATCTATCCTGTTGCAATAACTTCACTTCTGTAATCTTGATGCTCATGACAACATCACTCGGCAACCAACTTTTCTATATACCATGTACCTCCCACATGGAAGAAAGCATGCAGTGTTTAGCTTGTGCTACAACCAATTTGATAGCTTTACGCATGGGAAGCAAAACATGTTGTGTTTAGCTTGTGCTACCAACAATCCAAGCTTCCACATGAGAAGCAAACATGCTGAATTAGCTTTTGCTACGAACAATCCAAGCTTCCGCGTCGGAAGCACCATGCTATGCTAGCCTGTGTTACAACCAATCCAGAGCTATCCATGTAGCGAGCATGCTGAGATAGCTTGTGCTAAGACAATTCAAGCTTCCACGTGGGAAGCAAACCATGCTATGCTAGCCTGTGCTACAAACAATCCAGAGCTATCCACGTAGCAAGGCATGCTGAGATAGCTTGTGCTAACAATTCGGCCTCCACGTAGGCAAAACATGCTGTGCTAGCCTGTGCTACACCACTCTAATCTTCCACATAGAAGCAAACATGCTGAGCTAGCCTGTGCTACAAACAATGTAAAGCTTCCACATAAGCAAACATGCTGTGCTAACCTGTGCTACGACAATCTAAAGCTTCCACAAAGAAGCAAACGTACTGTGTTAGCCTGTGCTACAACGTCTCTACCATCTCTTATCCAAATGTATGCAGCAAAATGAGAATCCCTTTAGCTCATCCTGATCCTTAACAAGTGTAATTTAGCAATACAAGAGCATAAGCAACGGTAGAATGCAACCAATAACGTCTAATCTGCACTGCAAGTTCATTTGTTTATTTCATCGTAATATGAAACGCCTACTTTACCTCCACCACATATTAGAGCAATTGAACTGCTACATGAATTGACAACGTCTGGCGCCATTTCCTACTCTGCAAATAGATGCCAGACATATCTACAGGAGAGATAAACTATAGCCACCATCGCACATGGAGATAAATCATCCCTACCACTACTATCCGCCCATAACTAAAATTAACGCGATATAATGCCAGTCTGCACAACTACAGACTGCTTTAAGCATAGAATGATCTATGCACATCCTTACAACATACTCGCAGCCTTCTGATAAAGATACTGCTAAATGATGATTGGAATCCGAACGGACCCGTAACCTATGATATTTAACACCAACTAGACTTGCACATTTATTAATCCTACGCTGTGATACTTAATATTATTGCTGTTTAACTCATATTGCAAGTCACAAGCAAGTTCATAACGTATAACTCATATTGCAAGTCACAACAAGTTCATAACGTATAATAATTTTATCAATATAATGCTTTAGTTGCTGTGGCTTACTGAGATTACTTAACATCTTATGCCATCCAGCCTGATTGAAATTTATTTTACCACGCAGACTACATAAAATAATAAATATAGCTTATGCAGCGATCGGCACGTGAATAAAATCTCTGCCTGTATCATAACCACTGATCTGACGCCGGAGGCTTGAGCAGAGACTACAATTCCCAGGTTACACCAGAAAAGTCAACCAATCATAGAGTCAGACAGCATGACTACGGAACCAAACTTATCCCTTTATCCCATAACGTAATAGTTCATCCGTTCCAGCCCTACGCCAAAACAGAACCTCCTATAGATAACTGCTAAATCGATTTCAATAAATTCTAGCAGCATTAACAACTACTTCTTGAACGCTACTCACAAGTTAGCTTCCCATCTCTCCTTGCATGGGTAGAGAAGTGTTCGGTCATCAACTATAAGCCTCAAACAACATCCGGTGGACGATCTCTTCAGAATAAGAGTACCATCTAAAGCCACTGAACTAACCATGATACATTAAACTATAAATTAAGCAAGATGCAGCCAACTGAGCATATCCGTGTTTTAACCAGTACATAAAGATATTAATCTGAACATTAGAGCCAGAACAAGCAAAGCAAATCACAAAGTGAAGCCATGCCCTCTCTCTACCAAGCAGTACTTAGCAGCCATATCAGCGCGCACAGATCGGTGACGTCATCTCTTGAGAGAGAAGTAAACAACCAGGTCTAGAAACCCAATCTTGAGATAAAGTGAACTACTTTGAACAAATACACGCTAAACTGGGGACCATAACAGAACCCCGAGCCCATCGTTGCTTACGATAAGAAAACATAGCAACTTAAGCAACACTGTTGGTGAATTACCGTCAACCCAGTGCCATAGAGAGAGTTCTGACACTAGCGTCGACTCCCATTGTAAGAATGGAATGCGGAAGTGCTCCGTCTAACTCAATGAGGCAGTCCCATTGTTTGGAACTATAGCCCGGAATGCGGAAGTGCTCCGTCTAACTCAATGTTTGGAACTATAGCCCAAGGAGCCAGTTTTGCGGCGGAATCAAGCGTGTCGTTACTCTATTTCTACACTCTAGTTGACCATACTGATATCGATCAATGACGAACGCTACTGCTTTTGAGCTGAGCGTTTAGCAAGAGATTTAGCCATAATTTAATTTAGTTTTTTACTTAAGTAAAGAAAGTAATACCACGATTAGGACCAGTAGCACGCCGCTGAGTAGCTATGATTACAACCATCAACCAAGAACACCGACGCCGTATGACCACCTACATGAACAATATGAGACTATTCATGGGCAGCAGCAGAGGGAGCAAGCAAGGGCAGCAGATCCGGCAGGATCTCGGCAGCAGAGCAGCAGCAGCAGCAGCGTCGCACGTCAGAGCAGCAGAAGAGCGCAACCAGACTGAATAGGTAGGCAGAGCATTACTTATAACTCACCGACCAGGAGAAGAGTGCATGTGACTTAGTCACCTGATCGGTTAGCCCAATCCCTTGAGTTGCCTGGCCTGAACTAGCTCCGTAAACTGCGCCTCATGAGTTGAATCTGATGTCTGACTTTGTCTCTTCCATTCTCTGTGTGTTGGTGAGCAGTGTAAGGGACATGTCAACAGGAGACCCAGCTATTAACCTGGTGACTGATGCTCATAACATAGAGAGGAACATGTATGAGTCAGCTAACAGCAGGGTAAGAACCTAATATTCTCTCCATGACATGTATTTACATGTTCTAATGAATACATGAGCTACAATGTATCGTGTAAGTCGGGCAGAAACCTCATATCTCCATGTTTGAAATTATTGTATTTATTTTTTCATACATTAATGCCCTATTTCATCATACAAGAGTGTCACTCAAAAGTAGTGAAAATAGCAGACATACAAGCTCACATGATGTGAAACGTTGTGAGCTTGTAGATCAGATTTATTAACCATTTAAATATATACTTAAATCGAATGGGGTTAGGTCCCTCAGGGGTCTATTCTTGGTCCCTTACTTTTTCCCCTCTACACTAAATCTCTTCACTAATACTAGCAGATCTACAAGCTCAGTGTGAGCTTGTAGATCTGCTATTTTCACAGAATATGGAAGCTATTAAGCTATATCTATACATTAAACTGTTCACGATGGAAGAAGTACTCAGATTTTTTACTTGAGTAAAAGTACAAAAGTATTGGCATAAAAATATACTTAAGTACTAAAAGTAAAAGTACTCATTATGCAAATGTCCCGTTTCACAAGGTTCCAAATGTATAAAATCCTTTGAAAATAGCAGATCTACAAGCTCACAACGCGTGGCTTTGCGATGCATGGTGAGCTTGTAGATCTGCTATTTTCAAATAGCCAAAGTATGTAGAGCTGAAGTGGTTTGTGTTTGTTTTGTAATAATAATCTAAATCTTCAAAGTAACTAGTAATTAACATTTTCAAATAATTGTAGTGGAGTAAAGGTACAATATTTACATCTGAGATGTAGTGGAGTAGAAGTAAAAGCATAGAACATTGGAAATACTCCAGTAAAGTAAAAAAAATACATCAAAAAGGTACTTAAGTACAATACTTAAAAAGTACATTTACTTTCCACCACTGCCTATACCTAGTGAGGCCCTGATCTACCTGGTCTTTTATTTTGGAAATACAGGAAGTAAAAGTTAATTCCAAACAATGTTAAGGAACAGTCTGTTAACATGTTGATGTAGTTTTGACTCTCATTGTCTGTTGATGTGTGAAATACAGGAGGAATACTGGAGACTGATGGATGAGAAGTGGTCCCTAGGTCGGTCACTCACTCACTCACTCACTCACTCACTCTGTCCCTAGGTCACTCACTCACTCACTCACTCACTCACTCACTCACTCACTCACTCACTCACTCACTCACTCACTCTGTCCCTAGGTCACTCACTCACTCACTCACTCACTCACTCACTCACTCACTCACTCACTCACTCACTCACTCACTCACTCACTCACTCTGTCCCTAGGTCACTCACTCACTCTGTCACTCACTCACTCACTCACTCACTCACTCACTCACTCACTCACTCACTGACTCACTCACTCACTCACTCTGTCCCTAGGTCACTCACTCACTCTGTCACTCACTCACTCACTCACTCACTCTGTCCCTAGGTCGGTCACTCACTCACTCACTCACTCACTCACTCACTCACTCACTCACTCTGTCCCTAGGTCACTCACTCACTCACTCACTCACTCACTCACTCTGTCCCTAGGTCACTCACTCACTCACTCACTCACTCACTCACTCACTCACTCACTCACTCACTCACTCTGTCCCTAGGTCACTCACTCACTCACTCACTCACTCACTCACTCACTCACTCTGTCCCTAGGTCACTCACTCACTCACTCACTCACTCACTCACTCACTCACTCACTCACTCACTCACTCACTCACTCACTCTGTCCCTAGGTCACTCACTCACTCTGTCACTCACTCACTCACTCTGTCACTCACTCACTCACTCACTCACTCACTCACTCACTCACTCACTCACTCACTCACTGACTCACTCACTCACTCACTCACTCTGTCCCTAGGTCACTCACTCACTCTGTCACTCACTCACTCACTCACTCACTCACTCACTCACTCACTCACTCACTCACTCACTCACTCACTCTGTCCCTAGGTCACTCACTCACTCACTCACTCACTCACTTACTCTGTCCCTATAGGTCCTTCTCTCAGCTGGGACTCCATCACAGCCCTCCCTCTCTCTGCAGCAGACATGAGGAAGTCTTGGCATAAAGACATCACACAGGGGGACCGTGACTTCTATGTCCGCAGGCTGTGAGTGTTCATCACACAGAAAGCAGAACCAATACAATGTGTTCTCACCATCTTCTAGACCCCAGACCAGCTGAACTATTATCACTTATTATATGATGAGTTGAATCTGATGTCTGACTTTGTCTCTTTCATTCTCTGTGTGTTGGTGAGCAGTGTAAGGGACATGTCAACAGGAGACCCAGCTATTAACCTGGTGACTGATGCTCATAACATAGAGAGGAACATGTATGAGTCAGCTAACAGCAGGGTAAGAACCTAATATTCTCTCCATGACATGTATTTACATGTTCTAATGAATACATGAGCTACAATGTATCGTGTAAGTCGGGCAGAAACCTCATATCTCCATGTTTGAAATTATTGTATTTATTTTTTCATACATTAATGCCCTATTTCATCATACAAGAGTGTCACTCAAAAGTAGTGAAAATAGCAGACATACAAGCTCACATGATGTGAAACGTTGTGAGCTTGTAGATCAGATTTATTAACCATTTAAATATATACTTAAATCGAATGGGGTTAGGTCCCTCAGGGGTCTATTCTTGGTCCCTTACTTTTTCCCCTCTACACTAAATCTCTTCACTAATACTAGCAGATCTACAAGCTCAGTGTGAGCTTGTAGATCTGCTATTTTCACAGAATATGGAAGCTATTAAGCTATATCTATACATTAAACTGTTCACGATGGAAGAAGTACTCAGATTTTTTACTTGAGTAAAAGTACAAAAGTATTGGCATAAAAATATACTTAAGTACTAAAAGTAAAAGTACTCATTATGCAAATGTCCCGTTTCACAAGGTTCCAAATGTATAAAATCCTTTGAAAATAGCAGATCTACAAGCTCACAACGCGTGGCTTTGCGATGCATGGTGAGCTTGTAGATCTGCTATTTTCAAATAGCCAAAGTATGTAGAGCTGAAGTGGTTTGTGTTTGTTTTGTAATAATAATCTAAATCTTCAAAGTAACTAGTAATTAACATTTTCAAATAATTGTAGTGGAGTAAAGGTACAATATTTACATCTGAGATGTAGTGGAGTAGAAGTAAAAGCATAGAACATTGGAAATACTCCAGTAAAGTAAAAAAAATACATCAAAAAGGTACTTAAGTACAATACTTAAAAAGTACATTTACTTTCCACCACTGCCTATACCTAGTGAGGCCCTGATCTACCTGGTCTTTTATTTTGGAAATACAGGAAGTAAAAGTTAATTCCAAACAATGTTAAGGAACAGTCTGTTAACATGTTGATGTAGTTTTGACTCTCATTGTCTGTTGATGTGTGAAATACAGGAGGAATACTGGAGACTGATGGATGAGAAGTGGTCTGAGCTGAGGGAGAAGAGTAGGGGTAAAGTTCAAGCCTCTGACAAAACACACTCACTCACTCACTCACTCTGTCCATAGGTCTCTCCCTCCCTCATCCCTCTCTCTCTCTCTCTCTCTCTCTCTCTCTTTGTTGTTGACTGGGTTCCCCCAGGGGTCTGTACTTGGTCCCCTCCTTTTCCCCTTCTACTTAAAATGTTGTAGCTGATCTTCAGGCTCACAACGTGATGCGTTGTGAGCTTGTACATCAGCTATTTTAGCCAGATGTTCTTTTTCACTCAACTAACATGTTCACACTGTGTCCATTTAACTCTTACTTCATACTGGAGGGGGAGGGGCCACCTCCAAGTATGATGTAAGAACAAAATGGCCGCTGTGTGAATGTGGTTGATTGAGTTTACAGTGATATTTATGTACAGTCATAAAACAATGTATCAGACCTCATGTCTTCTATACTCATGTGTAATGAATGTTTGTTTGTTGTTCTTCTGTAGAGATGGAACAGTCTGGTCAGATGGAGATGAAGTCCATGGATCAGACATCATTACCTTCTGTTCCTCTTTATGCTCCAATTAACCAGGTCAGTTTTACTACAGTCAGAAACTGCATTAAAGGTAAACATCAGAATCAGAATCAGAATCAGAATCAGAATCAGAATCAGTTTTATTGTCACATCACAGGTTTACAAAGTAAAAAAGTGGGTGAAATTCATTTTAGTGCAGCTTAATAAAAAACAACACCACAGCAGCCGTAACAGTGGACTGGCACGGACGATGACATGATACAAGGCGGCAACTTCGTTGCCTCTCAATGAAACATGAACAACAAACATAACCATATACCACAATGGCGCTAAACGATCCCTCTTAAGAAGAGTTTTGGACGGGGAGCGGGGGTGGGATAGAATGGGGTACACAGGCAAAAAAACACTGCGCGCACGCTATGCTCCCAAAAGGGAGCATAGCGTCCAAGGAGCAAAAAATACACCAGGGGGTGGACTGGGGAAGGGAGCAGGACAGATAGGAGCAGGGGGGGGGGGGGGGGGTAGCGAAGGCATGTAGTGCAGACATGTGTGTGTGTGTGTGTGTGTGTGTGTATGTGGAACTCTGTGACATGTCCTTGGGCTTTCACCCATTTCAGAGCAGTCTCTAGCTGATGGCAGAGCTTATCGCATGTTGTTGTTTTGCGATAGCAGCGAATTAGGGCTGCGTGAGACGTCCTTGAATGGCTTCCGAACCAAAGTCATAACACCAGGTGTCCATGAGGGGGGAGCTGGTCGATGGGGGGTGGGTTCTTGGTATGGGTACGGTTCTGGGGGGGGGGGAGGGGGGGGTGGGCATCTACTCCTCTGCATTTCGCTGGGTGAAAAAGTCCAGGTTTCTTGGCTTGGGGGGGTCCAAATCGATCCTAAAAAATCCAAACCAGACAATTTATCTAGTCTTTATCCAAATGTGGGCCTTCCAGTCTGTCCATGCCCGCTCTGATCATGGTCAAATAGCCTTGCAGTGCGGTTATGTCGGCGCGAAGAACACCGGCTCGCTCAGCGGCACCTCTGGCTTCGACCTCCGCACGTGCCATGATCTTGTCTAGCTTCGTGTCCAAACCACGGACCCTTTCGTTGTTGTTGTCCACCTCGTGCCTCAGTTCAGTGATGTTGCCCAACTTTGCGTCCAGTTTGGGTATCCACTCGATGATGTTGTCCATCTCGCGTCTTAGCTCAGTGGCCATACCCGTCAGAGTAGCCAGTCCTCTACCCGCCTCCGCACCGTCCCGGGCAGCTCTCATCTTGGCAATTTGTCGATACACAAGTGTAATGCCCGCTCCAATTAGCAAGAAACCTGTTATCGTTGCTGCGAAGATATAAATATCTTCCGCATCCTCAATTTGCAGCACTTCAAAACACAGAACTCTCCATTTGAAGTCGGAATCACCCATGTATCCACTCAGATAGGTGCCGTCTGGACAAATTGGCTCATCTGGGCCAGATTGCCGGGTTGAGAAAATTTTGTCAATTGCGTTTAACGACCAGTTAATAATATAATCCATGTTTTTATCCTGAGACTGTTCGCTCGTGCAGTGGAGAGAGGCTGGAAAGTTTTTGGGATAGGATGGGAGGAGAGAGGAGAGGGTGCGACTGCCTTCGTCAAGCAGCAGGAGGAAACATGTCATGGAGTGATAACTATTTTAATTAAGTCTGTATGCGTCTAAAATCCAAAGCATTAATCAAATAACCCGAAGCCTGTTTCACATAACCTAGATCAGTGGTTTTCAACCAGTGGTCCTTTAGGGGGTTCCAGGTGGTCCCCAGCTAAATGATGGAGGATTGGTAACCAAATGGACCCTTATACAGTAGATCTGTAACTCTTGAGAGCGTAAAATGAAACTTAAAATGAAACTTAAAATGAAATTTATTTCACACGCTCAAAAGTTAAATTATTGTTAAACATATGACGGCATCACTTAATTTACAAGAAGTCTACACAATTAGATAATGTAGAAGAATTGTAGGCTCACCTAGAATGTTCTATTTGAACCCTCTGAAAGGACTTATAGTGTGATATTACATTTCATCCTCCAACTCTTTACACGGAACATCAAGCAAAGGAAACACAATTGTAAAATGACATTAGGATGCATGAAACAAAAGAAGTAAAACATGTATAGATACAGTTACAGCGCAGAGGAAAGAAAAGAGACAAACAAGTTGTCACGATGCGGGGCAGAGAAGTGTAGGACCCAAGCGCAGACAGTGAGCGGAGACAGAGTGATTCAGATGCAGGGGGATTTATTACTTAAACAGGGAATATAAGGACAACCAGTAACAGACAGGACACAGTAACAACATTAATGAACCAACACAGACTGGAAAGAGAGGGACAAATAAATAGACAGGGACTAACTAGGCACAGGTGAGAACAAAGGACAATTAACACATGATTGGCTGGAACAGAACAAGACACAGGTGAACTACAATTACAAAGACATACTAGAGAGACAAGACAGGAAGCAACAACTAGGGCAGACAGGAAACACCAAGACAACACTACAGAATAAAGGTACATGGAGAACATGGAACAAAACAACAGAAAGAGTGGTCAAAAGGGTCCAAAAGGGTCCAATACCATAAAAGGTCAGACAATGGCTAAATAATAAAGTCAGTCCACGGTCCGAGGAGCGGATCGTGACAGTACCTCCCCTCCACGGGACGACTTCCAGGCGTCCCAGAACCGGAATGGGGGGGGGCAGAGAAGCGGGCCAGAACCTCCGGTGGGGAGAGGGCAGAGACAGGACTAGGGGGGGGGGTGGGCGGGCGCTGCCAGGGCTCTGCGCGGAGGATGTCGGCACAGAGGGCGCAAGCAGGACCAAGGGGGGGGCGGGCGCTGCCAGGGCTCTGCGCGGAGGATGTCGGCACAGAGGGCGCAAGCAGGACCAAGGGGGGGGCGGGCGCTGCCAGGGCTCTGCGCGGAGGATGTCGGCACAGAGGGCGCAAGCAGGACCAAGGGGGGAGGGGTGGGGCGCTGCCAGGGCTCTGCGCGGAGGATGTCGGCACAGAGGGCGCAAGCAGGACCAAGGGGGGGGCGGGCGCTGCCAGGGCTCTGCGCGGAGGACGTCGGCACAGAGGGCGCAAGCAGGACCAGAAGAGAGGCGCGGGTCGAGGCCGGGATGGCCACCCGGGTCCGGCCGGACAACGGCAGGAGAGGTCCGGAATGGCAGGCGAGGAACCGGGGCAGAGAAGAGGAGCTCGAGGCAGGACGACCGCCGGGAACCAGCCGGAAAGCGGCCGGGGAGGCCCGGACGGCAGGCGAAGAGCCGGGGGGGGGGCAGGGAACGAAGGCAGATGAGAAGAGGCCCCGGACAGCGGCGACCGGAAAACGGGTCACGAACGGCCCTGCCGAGACCGCGAACCAGCACAGAAGGACCGGACGCCGCACCTGGATACTGGCGGAGCCCGTCCAGGTTCGGACGTCTCGGCAGGCCGCCCGCCGTTCGTCGGCGCTGACCCGGTGGGAAGCAGGAGCTGGACTTGGAGGCTTCTGGATGCTGGGCAGTGGAGGCTCCTGGATGCTGGGCAGCTGGGAGCGTTGGCGGTGTCGAAGGCCAGGACGATGACGCCCCCTCGCCCGGTTCCCCCTGACGATAGCCTAGCGAGACCCAGCATAGGGAAGCAGTTGTCTCAGCAAAGGCTGACTCAGGGAACACGGGGTCAACAGAGGCAGGCTCGGAGCAAAGAGGCTGGAGGCCTACAACCAAGGGGTGCAGGCTGATGAGTAGGCTGGCCATCGACAGGCTGGAGAGCTGGTAGGTGAACAGGCAAACGGCTAGGCAGGAATGAAGAGAAGTACTTCAAAGCCATCTGGGCTGTCCGCTGGGTCCATTTGGTCGGTTCATTCTGTCACGATGCGGGGCAGAGAAGTGTAGGACCCAAGCGCAGACAGTGAGCGGAGACAGAGTGATTCAGATGCAGGGGGATTTATTACTTAAACAGGGAATATAAGGACAACCAGTAACAGACAGGACACAGTAACAACATTAATGAACCAACACAGACTGGAAACAGAGGGACAAATAAATAGACAGGGACTAACTAGGCACAGGTGAGAACAAAGGACAATTAACACATGATTGGCTGGAACAGAACAAGACACAGGTGAACTACAATTACAAAGACATACTAGAGAGACAAGACAGGAAGCAACAACTAGGGCAGACAGGAAACACCAAGACAACACTACAGAATAAAGGTACATGGAGAACATGGAACAAAACAACAGAAAGAGTGGTCAAAACGGATCGTGACACAAGTAATAACTAGAAAAACAGGTCTCCGCCAGGTCAGGTAGGTTATTGTGGGCCAGCAATGTTCAGAATTTGCCAATCAGGATGGAATATAAAAAATTTGACGGAACCATCTTGATCACTTGACTATAGAGATAATGTGTACTGATTTGCATGATGTTTGGACAAACTTTGTAGGAGTAATATAGAAAAGAAAAATCGGCCTCCTGGTGGCGCTATAATAGGGAAATGTTAAAACGGTGGCGTTTGTTCTTCAACGTAGTGCGAATGTACGTGCAAAGTTCCACCGCAATCGGACGCTGCGTTCATGATTTGCGGCATTTTGTTCAAAACAGGCCACTCCTGCAAACCTTAGATGTCAATGTTAGCCAATCAGGATGGAATATGAAAAATCAAACAGATCCATCTTGATCACATGACTATAGAGATCATGTGTACCGATTTGCGTGAAATTTGGATGAAATCTGAAGGCTTAATCTCAAAATATGTTTTACATAAGTCGGCCTCCTGGTGACGCTATAAAAGGCCAATGTAAAAAATGCAGGGCAGATGTTTTTCCTTGGCCTCTAGGGAGTATGCGTGCAAAGTTTCACGCAGATCGGTGCAGTTACAGTTAAAAATGCAATTTGGCCTTTTATAGCGCCACCATGAGGCTGATTTGAAAATTTCCAAATGGCATTTCTTCCTCGGCCTAGTGCGAATGTGCGTGTGAAATTTCACGGAAATCGCAAGCTGCGTTCATGATTTGAGGCAGTTAATTAAAAATGGACCAATCCTGCAAACTTGGAAGCCAACCTTAGCCAATCAGGATGGAATATGTTAAATCAGACAGATCCGTGTTGATCACATGACTATAGAGATACTGTGTACTGATTTGCGTGATGTTTGGATAAAATCTGTAGGAGTAATATCAAAAAATTGATTTTGTACAAATCGGCCTCCTGGTGGCGCTATAACAGGGCCATGTAAAAGATTTGGCCCAGAGGTTCTGAATTGGCATCCAGGGAGTGTGTGTGCACAGTTCCGCAGCGACCGGGGAACGGTTTTGGAGATTAGCCGCACACGGACGGACGGACACACGGACGGACGGACGGACGGACGGACGGACGGACGGACGGACAGGGGGTAAAACATACTCTCTCGCCATGCCTTTCGGCCTGGCGGAGACAATAACCACTAAATCTCTCCCTCTATCTATCTATCTATCTATCTATCTATCCATCCATCCATCCATCCATCCATCCATCCATCCATCCATCCATCCATCCATCCATCCATCCATCCATCCATCCATCCATCCATCCATCCATCCATCCATCCATCCATCCATCCACAGCTGTTTCAGAAACATTCTGTGATGACAGACAGACAGCTGTACACTCCAGCATCGTTTGGCAGCAGAACATCGCAGTACCAGTCCAGCATCCCACCCAGCATCCCACCCAGCATCCCACTCCGCCCCTTCAGCCCCTTCCTGCACCACACAGCTACCACACTGCCTCCTGTAAGTTGCCCCTCTGCTGCTGTTGGTTTTGGTGTTATTGTTGTTAATGTTATATCTCGTACTGCCTGTCATTTGTTGCGTCTCCAGATAGAATGCATCATTGCACCTTCCTCGTCTCCAGCAGTGGTGGGAAAAGTACTCACATATTTTACTTAAGTAAAAGTATCAATACTGCATTGTAAGTAAAAGTCCAGAATTCAAAATATACTTGAGTAAAAGTACAAAAGTATTGGTATCAAAATGTACTTAAAATACCGAAAGTAGAAAGTACTCATTATGTAGAATGTCCTGTTTGACAAGTTTTCAAATGTATAAAGATATTTTGAAAATAGCAGATCTATTTTATAACGAAAAAACATCACTCTCTGTGGATGGCCTCCTGGCCGGGCTCCTCCTCCGTCTCACCAGGTCCAGGACCTGAGCGCTGCACCAGACTCCCCCTCTCCAAACATTTCACTCTGGTGTGATGGTGTCTTGGCCCGTGGTGGTACTGCAGGTTCCCTTTGCGGCTTGCTTGAATGGCCCTCCTAAAGGCCTCACCGTGGATTTGTTGGGCTTCTTCCTCACGGAAGACACAGACTGGGGCGCCAACCCAAACTGCTCACGGATGCCGTCTACATTCCGGCTGTCACCCGTCTCTCCGGTGGTCACCAATCTATTCCTGGTTGTCACGTAGTCTATAAATTCCTATGAGCCACTATAAATAGAATAAATATAACGAAAAAACATCACATGGTTGCACCTGGGACGTATCATCAGTGTTGACATCAGTGTTGATTCTACAATCATAATCAGATGAAATCTCTAACATGTTCTTGTGCTGTGTGCAAGGTTATTATAGTTAAAGTGATTGTTGGCAACATTAAGCCTATATTTGAAAAATACCTCTATATACAGGGGTGCACATAACTTTTTAGGTCTAGTACTCAGAAGAGCACCTGGAGATGTGACTTGGTGCGCACAAAATAAATGGTCCCGTGTCATTTTGTCGGGGGTGGGGGGGGGATTCAGGGGGGGTGCTGCACGAGAGAAAAGGACGCTCTGCTTCCAAATTCCGCCGATTTTCGCCGTTTCTTTTTCTCTCACGCCGTTTGGTGAAGCCCCCAAGGTTGGTGCCCTGTGCTGCGCTGTTTTTATCCGTCAGATTGGGACGTTCACGGCATATTTTTGCACCTTTACGGTGCGTTCATCATCGGTGACGAGTGCCTCTAACAGCCGCTGCTGGCTGCGTGCACGCAGCGAGGCAATGCGAGGCGATGCGAGACACGAGTGGCTGAGATGCGAGTGGCTTCAGGAAGTAAATTCCTAGCCTCGATCTCCAGGCTTTTATTTTTTAGTTTTGCTAAAAAATAAAAGCAAAAGCGCCTCGCGTCGTCTGATGTGCCACGCATTATTTATTTTGGGTGCGCATGCGCACCTGCGCACCAGTTATGTGCACCCCTGTCTATATATATATTTTGCATTTTTTCCCCCTCTATCAGCCACTATATAATGATGCTGGGGTGTTTTCCTGCATTGAAAAACACTCCTCTTTCTGAAATCCGTATTTTCCCTACTATTTAGGTTACACATCCGGGTATCCGGGCCGTAAATTAACGCACGCATGTGCGCATCCGTGCGCGTCCGTGTCCGTGTGGACTTTTTACTTTCGGTTTTAAAATGCTCTCAACCTTCGTTTTTGAGGCACATAATTTACTTTTCAGATAGCGTTTGGATAGAATTTAGTTGTTTAACTTCATATATGTGGTCAATTTGTCATGAAAGAGCCTATTTAAAAATAAAAATTCAGAGAACCGGCAGGGGCGGGCAGTTCCGCGAATTGTATCCGAATAAAGTAACCTATATTCGGCATGGACGGTTTAGAAGTCTCCTTAACTCTATGGAAGTCCTCCGTGCGTCACCCCCTGGTGGTCGGGGAAACGAACTGCTGGATTTTTTTTCTTTGTTTATCTCTGAATCGCCTACAATCCCTTTAACTAAACGAAATAACGAAAACTAAAGGTGAAAAAACATTTCAGTTAACTAAACTAAATAAAAACTAAAAGAAAAAAGAAAAACGATAACTAACTGAAACTATATTGTGTGTTTACAAAACTAACTAAAACTAACTGAAATTATAGTCAAAATGCCCTTCGTTTTAGTTTTTGTCAATATTTATAAGCCTTTTAGATTTAAATCAATTAGATTAATTTCCCCTGTGCGCAGTTCTACGTCAGTTGCAGTCACCGTTGGTCCGCTGACGTAGTCGCCCCAAAACACCGTCGCCCCAGGGCAAATCCGGCGGTATTAGAATCACTGGTACGCGAAAGAATTGGGGGCGAGCGTGTTTTGGGGCGAGTTACTCTGGTTGTTTTCAATGTGCATCGTAGCACGTGAGCAGCACTGACTGACTGACTGACTGCACGGCACTGCACGTTACTTTATAATGGCGACGGAGAAACAAGAAGAAATATGGTCCTATATGGGATTTATTTGAATACAACAGCAAGAAAGACAATAACAATTGCCTTGTAGTGCAAACGGGTGATACAATGTGGAGCAATTATCAAGGGGGAAAACCCCACGGACCACGATAAAGTAACTAAGTACATTTACTCAAGTAGCCTACTGTAGCCCACTTAAGTACAATTTTGAGGTACTTTTGCTTTACTGGAGTATTTCCAATTTTCTGTATTTTTAGAATCAGAATCAGTTTTATTGTCACATCACAGGTTTACAAGGTAAAAAAGTGGGTGAAAATTTTTTTTGTACATCGTTCCCATCGCAACGTTAGTTTCCATAGAAAGAAGAGGGGGGGGGGGAGAAGAAGAGGGTGGGGGGCAAGTGGGAAGGAGATCAAAACAAGAGAGCAACAGAAGGCCAGACAAGTTATCTACATATTTACAAATTACCTGAGATAATAAAAAAAAAAACTTAAAAAAAAACTAAACTAAGGTGCCTGAGCATAGCAGCAATGTATTGTATACTGTGCATGTTATACTTATACTGTGCATGATGGACAATGGACGTTAAGGTGCTTAGAGGAAAAGGAGCACAATAAAAAAGTCAGTGCGTTATACAAGGGATTAAGGTGCAAAAGGTCAGTGCGTGTCCACCTAGAGTAGACTGACCCTAGTATAATCCGCAAGTAGCTCCATGAGGGAGTGCAACAAAAAGTCATTTGTACCTGGTGTAGTCCACAGGTGTGTCCGAGGGGGGGGCTAAAGTCCAAGTCATTGTCCCTGGTATAATCCACAGGTGTGTTCAGGAAGAGCCAGAAAAGTCTGCGCCGCCTGTTGTCAGGCTGCTGAACAAGGCCTATGCCTCATTCAGGCTTATGCCCCATTCAGCATTCTGACAGCAGCCGGATTGAAACTACACCAGTACCTGGTGGTGGAACTCTTGATACTGCGGTAGAGCCCCTTGCCCGGTCGCGGTCGTTGTAGGGGGTTGAACAGTCTGTGACTTGGGTGGTGCTTGTCCTTGATGATGCGCTTGGCTTTGACCACGCACCGCTTTTTGTAGTTCCTGGAGCGCTGGGAGCTCGATTCCCATTATCCGCTCTGCCGATCGCACTACTCGTTGTAGGCTGATCTTTTCTCGGGCAGTGCAGTTCCCGTACCAGGCCGTGACACAGCCTGTTAGGATGCCTTCAACAGAACTGTTGTAGTACAGCCTGAGGATGCGACGTCCTACTCCGAGCTTCTTCAGGCGGCGGAGCCAGTACAGTCGCTGCTGAGCCTTTTTCCTCACGTGTGTGGAGTGCGTCTCCCATTTGAGGTCCTCCTCGATGTGTACTCCGAGGAACTTGAACTCGCTGACCCTTTCCACTGCAGCACCGTCGATGAGGATGGGCGCATGGTCTCTCCGCGGCCTCCTGAAGTCCACGATCAGTTCTTTGGTCTTGTCGACGTTAAGAGAGAGGTTGTTCTCCCGGCACCAGCGTGCCAGTGATTTGATCTCCTCTCTGTAGTCAGACTCGTCGTTGTTGACGATTCGGCCTATCACTGTCGTGTCGTCCGCGTACTTTATGATGGTGTTGGAGACATGTGTGGCTATGCAGTCATACGTGTACAGGGAGTAGAGGAGAGGGCTCAGCACGCATCCCTGGGGTGCTCCGGTGTTGAGGGTCAGGGGGTCGGATGTGATGCTGCCCATTCTCACCACCTGATGTCGGTTGGACAAGAAGTCCTGTATCCAGTCGCACATGCTTGGGTGTAGCCCTAGGTCTCTGAGCTTTTTGTCAAGTATTGCTGGGACAATGGTGTTGAATGCTGAGCTGTAGTCCACGAACAGCATACGTACATATTTGTCCTTCAGCAGCTTGTTGTCCATGTACTTCTACTCCACTACATCTCTCAGAGGTAATAATGGTACTTTTACTCCACTACAATTATTTGAAAACTTTAGTTAGGCTACTAGTTACGTTGTAGGTATTTTGATTATTATTACAAAACATACATTATACCCACTTCATTTCGGCCATTTGAAAATAGCCGATCTACAAGCTCACAATGCTTTGGTGAGCTTGTAGATCTGCTTTTTTCAAAAGATTTGTTTACCTTTTATAGCCTACATTTTGAAAACTTGTGAAATGGGACATTCTGCATAATGAGTACTTATACCTTTGTTTGTAATTTTGATACCAATACTTTTGTGCTTTTACTCAAGTACATTTTGAATTCCGGACTTTTACTTGCGTATTTCTAAATTGCAGTATTGATACTTTTACTTAAGTAACAAATGTGAGTACTTTTTCCACCACTGATAGCGAGTACCTTGACAAGGCAGCCTCTCTGAGCACCTCAGAAACCTGAGACCCCCGGACCCTGTGTGTGTCATGAAAGGGTTTATGTTCATATATTGTATGGCTATTTTGATTTATACCAGGCACACAGTACATGTTGCACTTAAGGCTGCTATCTTGTGGACTGTTGATTGTCAAACAGTAACTGAATAATATATATTTTTAAATGGTATCTTTTGTTTTAGTTTTTATCACACAATACTTACTTTGACCTGTTGAATCCTGCACCTGACAAAAAAACAAAGTATGAAAAAAAAACTAAAACTAACACTAAAACTAATAAAAACTAAACTAAAACTATGCGTTGTCACACAAATAGAAACTAAATAAAAACTAGCAAACCCGCTCTAAAAACGAACTAAAACTAACTGAATTAGATTTTTTTGGTCAAAACTAACTCAAACTAACTGAATTAGAAAAAAAAATTCAAAACTAACTAAAACTAAACTATAATAAAAAATCCAAAACTATTATAACCTTGGCTGTGTGTTCTACAGATGGACATGGGAGCAGGGAGGATGGGTCAGCCCAACGTTACCCAGTTACAGAACCAGTACCTCCATCCAGGCCAGTTTCCTGGGTCCAGTTCAGGTCTTGTTTCCAGAGTTATTGGCATGAACCAGCCAGGAGCACAGGGAGGCATGACTCATGTAAGAACCAGAAAGAGACGCTCAGATAAAATGGCCATGTGTCATGGTGGCTTCCTCTGTCTGAGTATCTTCTCGGCTCTTTGCTCTCAGACTGTTGTTACCCATAACTGTACAAACTCACACTTTAGCCTGTTGGAAACCCACTATGATGACATTGTGACATCTTGTTTATTCCAGCTTTGAATATACTTGTGTTGTGTGCTACCAGAATGTACTATTTGAACCCTCTGAAAGGACCTTATAGTGTGATATTACATTTCATCCTCCATCATACAACACAGACTGTGAGCCCTGTTCACCTCCTTTGTAAATGTAAGGCATTTTATTTGTAGAGCACATTTTCAACAACAAGGCAATTCAATGTGCTTTACACAGAACGTCAAGCAAAGGAAACACTATTATACAATGACATTAGGATGAATGAAACAAAAGAAGTAAAAATGTATAGATACAGTTACAGTGCAGAGGAGAAAAGAAATGAGAGAAAAAAGTAATAATAACCACTCAATCTCTCCCTCTCTCCCTCCATCCATCCATCCATCATCCATCCATCCATCCATCATCCATCCATCCACAGCTGTCTCAGAAACATTCTATGATGACAGACAGACAGCTGTACACTCCAGCATCGCAGTACCAGCCCAGCATCCTACCCAGGATGTATATACAGTATGCACGCACGCACGCACGCACGCACGCACGCACGCACACACACACACACACACACACACACACACACACACACACACACACACACACACACACACACACACACACACACACACACACATTACATTACAGTCATTTAGCAGACGCTTTTATCCAAAGCGACTTACAATAAGTGCATTCAACATAGGTAGGGAACGAAACTACTAATCACTAGAAGTCTTAAAGGGGAAGACCACTCATTTTCAACATTGAACTATGTCTTTAATACACCTTAAAGCTGTTGTGTGGAAATAAGAAAAAAGTCCCCCCCCCCTCTATGTTGCCTAGAACTGGATACTTGATTGAGGTCATGTGATCAGTGACATACGCAGGGTGTACTTTTGGCTCCGCCCCCTCAGCCAAAAGTACACCCTGCATATGTCACTGATCACATGACCTCAATCAGTTATCCAGTTCTAGGCAACAGAGAGGGGGGGGGGGGACTTTTTTCTTATTGATTAAAATGAGTGGTCTTCCCCTTAAGTGCTCCACTGCCAAATACATAAATGCATAAATTAATTGGAGGGTACCTGATATGAAAAGGTTTGAGAACCACTGTTCCATGGTGTATTCTTAGTAGCATATCAACAACAATATCTTTAAAAAATAATTTACCTGATAGAGCTACAACTGACCCATTTTTGCTGTACATTCTTAGCAGCATTTAAAATTAAAACAGCACCTTGTGAAAAGTAAAAGATAAATGTGCTGCTATGAAATCTAACTGATGGCGTCTTAGCAACATAGTAGGGCTTTCACGACAAGTGATTTTTACTAGTTGACAAATTTGACCCACTGGTAGTCGACTAGTCGAGGTTTACCTATTATGTAATAATAAAGACGCTCTGGGGCGCGGCATTTCGCGGCAGCTAGGTTGCCATGACAACGGATATACACAAACAAACACACGTGTTGAGAACATTACACTGCAACAAAGAACAGCATTTTAGCTGCTACAATAAGGAATGGAAACTGGACCAAAATGACTGTATCTGCCGTGTCTATCGTTAAACAAAGTACACAATAAATCCAGCTGTTGGTCAATAACTAGCCCCGAAACATGACTCTCATATCATGAAGAAACCTCAACCTGATTTTTGTACTTTCTCCATTTACAGCCCGTACATCTACAGAACTCTGTTTTTCTGATTTTATGTTTTGTGTGAGGACCAGGCCCGGCGCCACGGGGGGGCCTGAGGGGGCATCGCTTGCATGCTGCGCGACTGGTGTGCCCCCCCACAATTTTCAACTGCCCCCTCAGTCATTTCATCCTGGCGCCTGGCCTGGTGAGGACTGCGGATGAAAATTAGCATCTTTGCTAAATCCCGTGTATTTACGTCCATGTGAAGTCCATTAATATGCTCTGTCCTGTCCAAATAAACAAATAAATAAAAGTACATAAACGTTCAGATTTGAAATTTGAAGTGCTGCTGACCCCATGGCCATGGATGTTACAATTCACTTCGGGTGGGTATAAGTACCCGTTTCTTCCGTATAGTTTAATAAAAAGCATTTTAATCCGATCGGCAGACATTTTCTCATAGAGTTACAATGTATTAGAGTGCAATACACCTCCCAACCGATAGGGTCTTGTAGTTAAAAGCATGGAGAAAATTTGGAGACAATGGCCACCAATCGATTTAAAATGTTTTTTTTATTGAACAATACGGAAGATACGGGTACTTATGCAAGCCAGAGTAGAATTGTAACATCCGTGGTCATGGGGTCAGCACTTTATATTTGAAATCTGAACGTTTATGTCGATGTACGGGGTGTAAATGGAGAAAGTGCAAACACCAGGTTGAAGTTCAGCCATGACGCTCGTGACGGACGAGCGCCGTCTGATTTATGTCTAGTTAATAACAAGGCTACGTCTTTTTATCCAAGACTCTTTTGCCATCCCAATTAACTGGAAAACCAAATGGCTCCACACACAAGATCTGTTTGAATGTGGAGGGACTTCTATTTCTGGTCTCTCTGTGGCATTAGCCATTATTGCAACAGGTTAGTGTCTTACCTTTTTTTCTCTAGTTGAGCGCAGATCCATTGAGACAACTTTCTTTCAACGAGTAAGGTTAAACACAGAACGCATCGTCCGAAGTTGATGAAATATATATATATGTATCGTTCGTATTGTGTACGGAACCGAGACCCTCGTATCGAATGGTTCAATACGAATACATATATTGTTGCAGGCTTAATATATATATATGTATATATAATCATTATTATTATTTATTTTTAATTATAATTATTTGTGTGTTGGAAGAGGCGGGGGGGTTTAGATTACAACGCATACAAAAATAACTGCCATATTTCCACAAGTACAGTTACAGATATATCATAGAATATTATGACATAATATCATAATACTAATAATAATAATATGTTCCTCATTGTTCCTCCCTCCTCTTTCTATGTCGCTTTGTCATTGTCTTTCTTTCAGCTGGGACTCCATCACAGCCCTCACTCTCTCTGCAGCAGACATGAGGAAGTCTTGGCATGAAGACTTCCCACAGGGGGACCGTGACTACTACGTCAGCTGGTTGTGAGTGTTCATCACACAGAAAGCAGAACCAATACAATGTGTTCTCACCATCTTCTAGACCCCAGACCAGCTGAACTATTATCACTTATTATATGATGAGTTGAATCTGATGTCTGACTTTGTCTCTTTCATTCTCTGTGTGTTGGTGAGCAGTGTAGAGTACATGTCAACAGGAGACCCAGCTGAGGACATTAAGGATCTGGTGACTGATGCTCAGAACATAGAGAGGAACATATATGAGTCAGCTTACAGCGAGGTAATAACCTAATATTATCTCCATGACATTTATTTACATGTTCTAATGAATAAATGAACTACAATGTAGCGTGTAAGATTTAATTGTTTATCATTCAGTGACATAAAAAAACAAAACAATAAACAAAAATGTATCCAAAATAGGGATGCCAGGTAACCAAATGAACCCTAGCGTCCTTATTCTGAGGTGAACGTTCAAAGAAAATAACCGATCTACAAGCTTACAATACATCACAATGCAACCTGTATGTGAGCTTTTATATCAGCTATTTTAGGCAAACAGATTTGATGTTGAGAGAATAAAGCATCAGACCTAGTACAGATCCCTGGGGGACCCCGTTAGACTATGTATAAAGGGTTAATGTGGTTATCGTTGTCGGGCATAAACCTCATGTTTAAAATGATTGTATTTATTTTTTCATGCATTAATGCCCTATTTCATCATACAAGAGTGTCACTCAAAAGTAGGGAAAATAGCAGACATACAAGCTCACATGATGTGAAACGTTGTGAGCTTGTAGATCAGATTCATTAACCGTTTAAACCCTACTTAAATGGAACTGTGTTAGGTCCCTCAGGGGTCTATTCTTGGTCCCTTACTTTTTCCCCTCTACACCAAATCTCTTCTAGCAGATCTACAAGCTCATTGTGAGCTTGTAGAGCTGCTATTTTCACAGAATAGGCAAGCTAGGGTTCATAAGGTTAACAGTGTTCCACTTACATTAAACTGTTCACTTATACCCAGTGATGGAAGAAGTACTCACATTTTTACTTGAGTAAAAGTACAACAGTATTGGCATAGAAATATACTTAAGTACTAAAAGTAAAATGGTACTTAAGTACAGTACTTGAGTACATTTACTTTCCACCACTGCTTATACCTAGTGAGGCCCTAGTGAGTCTTTTATTTTGGAAATACAGGAAGTAAAAGTTAAATCCAAACGATGTGAAGGATCAGTCTGTTAACATGTTGATGTAGTTTTGACTCTCATTGTCTGTTGATGTGTGAAATACAGGAGGAATACTGGAAACTGAGGGGTGAGAAGAGGTCTGAGCTGTGTGAGAGGAGTCAGAAGAGTAGGGGTAAGCTTCCAGCCACTGACTCACTCACTCACTAACTCACACTCTCACTCTCACTCTCACTCACTCACTCACTCTGTCCCTAGGTCTCTCTCTCTCGTCGTGTGAATATGTCACTCTGTCCCTGTGAATATGTCACTCTGTCCCTAGGTCTCTCTCTCTCGCTGTGTGAATGTGGTTAATTGAGTGTACAGTGATATTTATGTACAGTCATAAAACAATGTATCAGACCTCATGTCTTCTATACTCATCATGTGTAATGAATGTTTGTTTGTTGTTCTTCTGTAGAGATGAAACAGTCTGGTCAGATGGAGATGAAGTCCATGGATCAGAGATCATTACCTTCTCTTCCTCTTGGTGCTCCAATTAAGCAGGTCAGTTTTACTACAGCTAGAAACTGCATTAAATGTAAACATTAGGCCTGTAACGATACAGTAACTACATCGATGCATTGAATGTTTATTAAAACAATATACAATATTGTTCTATTAAACAGAAAATCATCTTTTAATGCCATTATATTGATCTAAAATCGGTTTGCAATGCAAATAATCGATTGTATCGGTATTAAGAAATGGTGTCTTGTATTTAGTTTGAGACATATTAATATTTGATGTATTTTTACAATTAGAACGTGATCAACGCTGTGTTGATATTATTCTCTCATTCCTGGGTTTATGCTTGTTGTGTCGTGCACCAACAATAGCTGATCTACAAACTCACAACACACGGCTACTACTGAGGCTAGGCTAGTAGGCTGGAACGCAAGTAAGCAGCAACACGGTGCATAAACAAACAGTGAGGACATGAAAGACAACATAAAGTTGTAACTAGAAAAAACGTTACAGTAGTAAAGTGAAAGAGACCGGCGGACTGTGAGATATTCAAGCCGGAGCCTGTTTCACATAACCTAGATCAACGGTTTTCAACCAGTGGTCCGGGGACCACCAGTGGTCCTTGAGGGGGTTCCAGGTGGTCCCCAGCTAAATGATGGAGAGTTGGTAACCAAATGGACCCTTATAGATCTGTAACTCTTGAGAGTGTAAAATGTTTCATTTTACACTCTCAAGAGTTAAATTATTGTTAAACATATGAATGCATCACTTAATTTCCAAGAATTCTACACAATTAGATAATGTAGAAGAATTCTAGGCTCACCTAGAATGTACTATTTGAACCCTCTGAAAGGACCTTATAGTGTGATATTACATTTCATCCTCCATCATACAACACAGACTGTGAGCCCTGTTCACCTCCTTTGTAAATGTAAACTAAGTTAGTTCTCTCTCTCTCTCTCTCTCTCTCTCTCTCTCTCTCTCTCTCTCTCTCTCTCTCTCTCTCTCTCTCTCTCTCTCTCTCTCCCCCTCCATCCATTCTCCATCCATTCTCTCTGTCCCACAGCTGTCTCAGAGTTCTTCTACGATGGCAGAAGGACAGACTTACACTCCAGCATCAGTCAGCAGCAGTACAGACCTCAGCTCTCAGCATGTCCAGACAGGCATGACCTCCCAGAGGGAGGTGAATATGGAGGTGAAGATGGAGATGGAGAGGGAGGTGAATATGGAGGTGAAGATGGAGATGGAGAGGGAGGTGAAGATGGAGATGGAGAGGGAGGTGAAGATGGAGGTGAAGATGGAGGTGAAGAAGCAGGAAGAGGAGGATGAGGAGGAGGAGGGGGAAGTGGGAGGAGATGTGAAGATGGAAGTGGAAGCAGAGGTGAGATAGTCTCCTGTCATTCCAACTGTGCCATATTCCCCATTGGTTGCAAACTTAATCATTTATAACAACCATGCACATCAATATGCATGTTACAAACCAGACATCATAGGGTTAATTATTAAAGGGATAGTTAACCCCCAAAAATATTTGCTATAGATTACTCACTCCATGGAGACTTGAATTCATGGATATGTATTAGTTTTGTCTCATTAAGACAATAATTTGATGATAGGAGACACAAAGAGTCTCCTTTGTATCTCCTACCGGAACCGCTGCCTACCGGTCTGCTGGTCGTCAAATGATCAAATTATAAAAAAATATCCATGAATTCAAGTCTCGATGGGGTGACCAATCAATACGGAAAAAAAAACATTTTGGGGTGAAAAGTGAAGTAATGTATGTTTTGTAATAATAATCAAAATCTACAAAGTAACTAGTAACTTAAGTTTTCAAATAACTGTAGTGGAATATGTGCCTCTGAGATGTAGTGGAGTAGAAGTAAAAGTATCAAATTGGAAATACTCCAGTAAAGTAAAAAATACCTCAAAATTGGACTAAGTACAGTACTTGAGTAAATTTACTTTACACGGTGAAACCTCAAGCGTCCTTAACTTCTTTAATTAGAAGCTTAGCTTGAAGGTACAATGAACAATGTTAGCTTTGAAGGTGCAATAAAAAGTAGTTTTGAAAATGTTTTTTGAAGGTGCAGTTAAAAACAAAGTGGTCAAATAAAATGTGCATTTGGCAATGCCAGTGAATTGTTGATTATTACTTATTATATTTACATCCATAATAATGAATTAATTTATCCCCTAAAGGAAAATAATTGAGGAATTTTGTACTATATCCAGTATCCAGGAATTAATCTTTCACACGGAATGTTTGGGTAAATAAATAGTTACTATATCGATTTTAAATCATTGAATAGAATTGTATCGTATCGTTCTGAATGAACCTGTATCGTTCATGTATCGTATCGACAACCAAGTATCGTGATACGTATCGAATCGTTGTTAAAACGTATCGTTACACCCCTAGTAAACATGAGTGATAACTATTTTAATTAAGTCTTTATGCGTTTAAAATTCAAGGCATTAATCAAATAACCCGGAGCCTGTTTCACATAACCTAGATCAGTGGTTTTCAACCAGTGGTCTGGGGACCACCAGTGGTCCTTGAGGGGGTTCCAGGTGGTCCCCAGATAAATGATGGAGAGTTGGTAACCAAATGGACCCTCATAGATCTGCAACTCTTGAGAGTGTAAAATGAAACTAAATTCCTCCAACATACAACACAGATGTGTGAGCCCTGCCCACCTTACATTGTAAATGTAAACTAATAGTTAGTGAACCTCTCTCTCTCTCTCTCTCTCTCTCTCTCTCTCTCTCTCTCTCTCTCTCTCTCTTCTCTCTCTCTCTCTCTCTCTCTCTCTCTCTCTCTCTCTCTCTCTCTCTCTCTCTGTGAAGAGGGAGGTAAAGAAGCAGGAAGAGGAGGAGGAGGAGGAGGGGGAAGTGGGAGGAGAGAGGAAGATGGTCAAGAGTCAACCTGATGTGGAGATGGAAGTGAAACCAGAGGTGAGATAGTCATCAAGCAAAGGAAACACAATGACATTAGGATAAAACAAAATAAGTAAAACATGTATAGATACAGTTACAGTGCAGGGGAGAACAGAAAAGAGAGAATAAAGTAGTAATAACCACTTTCAATCTCTCCCTCTATCCATCCATCCATCATCCACAGCTGTCTCAGAAACATTCTGTGATGACAGACAGACAGCTGTACACTTCAGCATCAGTTGGCAGCAGAACATCGCAGTACCAGCCCAGCATCCCACCCAGGATGTATATATACAGTACACACACACACACACACACACACACACACACACACACACACACACACACACACACACACACACATATATACACAAGTAAGACGCGCGAACGCTCGAAAATATTGTGTATTTACGGACTTGTAATCCGTGACGGACTTGTAATCACCGTGATGGGGAGAGAACATTGACATTGTGTGTGTGTGTGTGTGTGTGTGTGTGTGTGTGTGTGTGTGTGTGTGTGCATTGTCTAAATTCCTGCACTCTGGTGCACTCTGGTGGCTGCACACAGGCAGTGCATGCACACAGAGACGCAGACACACACACACACACACACACAACCCGAGCACGGTTACATAGTAAGCTCCACTTGGTCGGATACTTGGATACTAATAGGCCAACATAATGTTGGATGCATTTATCCAACACGATAAAGTGTGGGGCTTCTGTTACTCCTCACACAGTGCAGTCAGGGCCGCTTCTCCCTACACGCACACTACGCAGGCTGCGTGGGGCCCCGCCTACCCACCGAAAAAAAAAAGAAAAAAAGAAAAGAAACTTTTTTTTGTTTTTTTTGTTTTTTTAACGAACCTAATCCGCCCAGAACCGCGCGGAGGAAACATGCACGCGTGCATGTGTCCTGTATCATGCTTAGGGCCCCCGTGGAGTCTAAAGCGGCACTGAGTGCAGTTCAGCCTGTGTGTCAATCACTGGGACAGAGCGCAGCTGAGCGGACGGCACATCAAAGGCAGAGGCACGGCTGCAAAGAGCTACTTAATTAATGGCTGAGAACTGCCTATGGAACACTGGAAAAGGAAAGAATCACTTCTGTCCTTGACAATAGCCCATCCTACAGTTTGAATTATGTACACGCGCACATATGGAGCAAATATAATGATTGAAATATATATATATATATATATATATATATATATATATATATATATATATATATATATATATATATATAATAATTACAATAATAAAAAATAATTATAATAATAATTTTCGACTTTTGACTCCTCCTGGTGGGAGTCGACTTGTGTTAATTATGTCGACTAAGTCTAAGTCGACTTTTTAGTGAATGCCCTAATATATATATATATATATATATATATATATATGTATATATATATATATATATATATATGTATATATATATATATATATATATATGTTCTGCTGTGTGTATATGTATATATTAGACCTGTCCCCGACTAAGGTTTTGTGTAGTCGAATCTGATTGGCCAATCTTTGCCAATTTCTGTCATTAGTCGAATGGCAGTCGACTTTCCCCTTGTGGAAAAAAACGAGAAAAAAAATAACATTTATTTCACGGTAAATCCTGGTTTTGGCACCTAGGCCTCTATTCAGGCTCGAGTTTGCTATAAACACTAATATATGATTTAGGACTAGGCAAGAGGCGTTTCCCCGCAAACTTTGCTATTCTGTGGCACCCCCCTTACCCGCCAAACACCTGAGCTACCCCTTACATTATGCGTAGGTGTGGTTTGGGCATTACAATGATAAAACCAATCACCGTGCCAGAAGCCATTGCCTTTAAGAGAAGACTGCGCTAGCCGTCATCCCCGATCCAATATATGCTCTCCTATCTCCCTGTCTGCACTGTTGCCTGGTCTGACTATTATAAGCCACATTGGGCTTGTTTTCCTGCCGGGTCCAATTGGTCATGTATTTGTCCGGCTTTGGGTTGGGCTAGGCTAGGCAACAAAATACTTTATTTTTTATTTTTAATCCAAATAAAAATTTATATTAATTTGTAGCCTATTGTGTTCACAATAAGCAACTATTAGTCAGATCCGGAATAGGATATGAAAGACATTTAAAATATTTATACTATTGGAACACACCGGCTGCTCCCAAATAATGAATAACATCATTACATTACATTACAGTCATTTAGCAGACGCTTTTATCCAAAGCGACTTACAATAAGTGCATTCAACATAGGTAGGGAACGAAACTACTAATCACCAGAAGTCTTAAGTGCATTTCTTGCAAAAACAAGCAACCAAGAGTATACCTAGCGCTAAGAATCAGAATCAGAATCAGAATCAGTTTTATTGTCACATCACAGGTTTACAAGGTAAAAAAGTGGGTGAAATTCGTTTTTGTACATCGTTCCCATCGCAACGTTAATTTCCATAGAAAGAAGAGGGGGGGGGGGGGGAGAAGAAGAGGGGTGGGGGGCAAGTGGGAAGGAGTTCAAAACAAGAGAGCAACAGAAGGCCAGACAAGTTATCTACATATTTACAAGGTACCTGAGATAATAAAAAAAACTAAAACTAAGGTGCCTGAGCATAGCAGCAATGTATGTATACTGTGCATGTTATACTTATACTGTGCATGATATACATATGAACGTTAAGGTGCTTAGAGAAAAAAGAGCACAATAAAAAAAAGACAAAAAAAGTCAGTGCGTTATACATGGGATTAAGGTGCAAAAGGTCAGTGCGTGTCCACCTAGGGTGGACTGACCCTAGTATAATCCGCAAGTAGCTCCATGAGGGAGTGCAACAAAAAAGTCATTTGTACCTGGTGTAGTCCACAGGTGTGTCCGAGGGGGAGCTAAGTCCAAGTCATTGTCCCTGGTATAATCCACAGGTGTGTTCAGGAAGAGCCAGAAAAAGTCTGCACCGCCTGTTGCCAGGCTGCTGAACAAGGCTTATGCCTCATTCAGCATTCTGACAGCAGCCGGATTAAAGCTACACCAGAACCTGGTGGTGGAACTCTTGATACTGCGGTAGAGCCCCTTGCCCGGTCGCGGTCGTTGTAGGGGTTTGAACAGTCTGTGACTTGGGTGGTGCTTGTCCTTGATGATGCGCTTGGCTTTGACCACGCACCGCTTTTTGTACAGTTCCTGGAGCGCTGGGAGCTCGTCTCCCATTATCCGCTCTGCCGATCGCACTACTCGCTGTAGGCTGATCTTTTCTCGGGCAGTGCAGTTCCCGTATCAGGCCGTGACACAGCCTGTTAGGATGCCTTCAACAGAACTGTTGTAATACAGCCTGAGGATGCGATGTCCTACTCCGAGCTTCTTCAGGCGGCGGAGCCAGTACAGTCGCTGCTGAGCCTTTTTCCTCACGTGTTTGGTGTGCGTCTCCCATTTGAGGTCCTCCTCGATGTGTACTCCGAGGAACTTGAACTCGCTGACCCTTTCCACTGCAGCACCGTCGATGAGGATGGGCGCATGGTCTCTCCGCGGCCTCCTGAAGTCCACGATCAGTTCTTTGGTCTTGTCGACGTTAAGAGAGAGGTTGTTCTCCCGGCACCAGAGTGCCAGTGAGTTGATCTCCTCTCTGTAGTCAGACTCGTCGTTGTTGACGATTCGGCCTATCACTGTCGTGTCGTCCGCGTACTTTATGATGGTGTTGGAGACATGTGTGGCTATGCAGTCATACGTGTACAGGGAGTAGAGGAGAGGGCTCAGCACGCATCCCTGGGGTGCTCCGGTGTTGAGGGTCAGGGGGTCGGAAGTGATGCTGCCCATTCTCACCACCTGATGTCGGTTGGACAAGAAGTCCTGTATCCAGTCGCACATGCTTGGGTGTAGCCCTAGGTCTCTGAGCTTTTTGTCAAGTATTGCTGGGACAATGGTGTTGAATGCTGAGCTGTAGTCCACGAACAGCATACGTACATATTTGTCCTTCAGCAGCTTGTTGTCCATGTGCGAGAGGACGGTGTGGAGAGCCATGGCAATAGCGTCGTCGGTGGATCTGTTTTTGCGGTATGCATACTGCCACGGATCCAGCGAGGCAGGTAGCGTGGAGCTGATGTATTCCCTCACCAGTTTCTCGAAGCACTTGCTGACGATCGGGGTGAGAGCGACAGGTCTCCAGTCGTTCAGGCATGTCACTTTGGCCTTTTTGGGAATGGGCACAATGGTTGACATTTTGAACCCTGCAGGGACCACAGCCTGGGAGAGGAAGAGGTTAAAGATGTCAGCGAAGACACCCGCCAGCTGGTCTGCACATGCCTTAAGGACCCGGCCTGGAATCCCATCAGGTCCGGCTGCCTTGTGGATGTTGACCCGTGTGAAGGCTGTATGCACTTCTCTCTCCGAGATGGTTAGAGGGTTCTCCTCTGCTGGTGCTGCTGATGGCCCCGCTTGGCTGCCGCGGTTGGGGCTGCTCTCAAACCGGCCGTAGAAAGTGTTCAGTTCGTTGGGGAGGGAGGCAGGCGGGTTCACCTCGCTTCTGGTTCTTGTTTTGCAGTCTGTCAAGGTGTGTACCGCCTGCCATGTGCTCCTGATGTCGCCATTGCTGAGTTGGTCTTGCATCTTTTTTGTGTAGGCCTTTTTCGCCTTCCTGATGGCGCTGTTTAGGGCCGCGCGCGTCGTGTTGCGCGTTTCCACGTGGCCAGATTTGAAACCAGCATCCCGTTCATGCAGATGTGCACGTACTCCGCTGTCCATCCATGGTTTCTGATTGGGATAGATCTTTTTTGGGACTATGTCATCTATGCACTTACTGATGAACCCAGTGACTGAGTCTGAGAGTTCGTTGATGTTATTCCCAGCGGCGTTCTTAAACATCCCCCAGTCAGTCTGGTAGAAGCAGGATTGTAGCATAGCGTCTGTGTCCTCAGACCAGATTCTGATTTCCTTCTCAACGACCGGCTCCCTTTTTAGCCTCTGTTTGTAGGCAGGTAGCAGCTGGATGGCGTAGTGGTCAGAGCTTCCTAGCGGTGGGCGGCGGAGAGCTTTGTATCCATCCTTGAAGGGCGTGTAGCAGTGGTCAAGAATATTGTCACCGCGGGTACTGCAGGTGACATGCTGGTGGAATTTGGGAAAGACCTTTTTTAAGTCTGTCCGGTTGAAGTCGCCTAGGCAGATGGCTGCGCAGTCCGGGTGACGATTTTCTTGTTCACTGATAGCCTGGTGTAATTCCCTCATAGCTGTGTCCTTATTAGCTCCAGGATGAATGTAAACAACGGCTACAATCACAATGCTGAAGTCGCGTGGTAGGTAGAAAGGACGGCAGGCTATGATTAAAAGTTCAAGGTCTGGTGAGCAGTGACTATCTAGGATTTTAACATCTTTGCACCAGTTGTTGTTGATCAAGGCACAAACTCCCCCCCCACGTTGCTTACCGCTCAGTACAGGGTCTCTGTCCTTCCTATACGCGGTGAAGCCAGGAGGAGTGATGGAAGAATCAGATGCTAACTCCGTTAGCCACGTCTCTGTTAGCACAACAATGGACGTGTTCCTCGTCTCACTGTTATACTTTACGCGCGCCAGTAAGTCGTCCATAGTGGTCACTGTTCTTGATTCACACAGAGATCTAACGTTCGCTAGCAGGATTGAAGGCAGTGCAGGTTTATATCCACGTTTTGTTGTTCTTACGAGGAGACCCGCTCTTTTTCCTCGTCGACCTGGCCGTCTTCTTCGCCGTTTCCGTGCCATTGTCCCGGCCGGGACAAAGGGGAGCCCTCCCCCCACCCAGCTGAGTGGAGGGTTTTCCGCAAAAAAGTCCGGAAATCTGTGTGTAATCGCTGTGCTGATGTCCATAAGTGCTTGTCTGTCATAACTCCTCAGACACCCGACGGTGTAGGAAAAAAAGAGAAGGCTAAAAAATACTAAAAAGACGGAAAAGCGTTGCGACGCGACGGAGCGTGTACAAGAGCAGCCTTTCTCCATGGCGCTCCCAGCTTCAGCTAAGGTAAAAGTGCAATATATCAGCTACCTACTTTCTTAAACAGACGAGACAAAATAGCAAAATCAAATGAGCACCCGCTAATACAAAAAGTGTATCGACTAAACAAGATCTAATAAAACAGTACAACAATAAAGCAAGAGTTCGTACAACTAGTTAACAACAAGTAAGTCAGGCAAAGAGGAAGGGTAGTGTTTCCTGAAGAGGTGGGTTTTCAGCCTGCGGTTAAAGATGGGCAGTGACTCTGCTGTCCTGACATCAGTGGGAAGTTCATTCCACCACTGTGGGGCCAGAACAGAAAAAAGTCGTGACCGTGTCGATCAACCAGAAGGACCCTTGAGTGACGAGGCAATCAGTCGCCCGAGGTGGCAGACCGAAGTGATCGGGCAGGGGTGTAGGCATCGACCATAGCCTGGAGGTAAGAAGGAGCTGTTCCTTTCACTGCCCTATAGGCTAGCACCAGGGTTTTAAACTGAATTTGAGCCGCTACGGGGAGCCAGTGCAGAGAACGGAGAAGGATAGTTGTGTGGGAGAACTTGGGGCGGTTGAACACCAGACGAGCCGCAGCTTTCTGAACAAGCTCCAGAGGTCTGATGGTAGATGCCGGAGCACCAGCGAGGAGGGAGTTGCAGTAGTCCAGGCGGGAGATGACAAGAGCCTGGATGAGCACCTGGGCTGCCTTCTCCGTGAGGAAGGGGCGAATCCTCCTGATGTTGTAGAGGAGGAATCTGCAGGACCTTGTCACTGATGCGATGTTTGCCGAGAACGACAGTTGATCGTCCAGGGTCACACCCAGATTCTTCGCAGTCCGAGTTGAGGTCACCACAGCATTATCAATGGTGATGGCCATGTCGCGGTGCGGACAGCCCTTCCCCGGGAGGAACATCAGCTCAGTCTTGTCCAGGTTGAGCTTCAGGTTCAGGTGGTGCGCCGACATCCACTCCGAGATGTCAGCCAGACAAGCAGCAATGCGTGCCTCCACTTGGGTGTCAGAGGGGGGGAATGAGAGGATCAGCTGGGTGTCATCGGCATAGCAGTGGTAGGAAAAGCCATGTGAGTGGATGACAGCACCAAGAGATGTAGTGTAGAGAGAGAAAAGAAGAGGACCCAGAACCGAGCCTTGGGGAACCCCAGTAGTGAGTCTGTGTGGTTCTGACACAGATCCTCTCAGCATCACCTGGTAGGAGCGACCCGTCAGGTAGGATGCAAACAGGGAGAGTGCAGAGCCTGAGACACCCATCTCCTCAAGGGTGGAGAGGAGGATCTGATGGTTCACTGTGTCGAACGCTGCAGACAGGTCCAGGAGTATCAGGACGGAGGAGAGAGAGTTCGCTCTAGCGGCATGGAGCGACTCCGTCACTGCCAGGAGGGCAGTCTCGGTCGAGTGACCCACTTTGAACCCAGACTGGTGGGAGTCCAGGAGGTTGTTCTGGTGGAGGTACGAGGACAGTTGTTTGAACACTGCACGTTCGAGAGTTTTAGATAGGAAGGATAGAAGGGAAACCGGTCTGTAGTTCTTGATCTCAGAGGGGTCAAGTGTCGGTTTCTTCAGGAGGGGGGTGACTCTGGCAGTCTTGAAAGCAGAGGGAAAGTAGCCAGACGTCAGAGAGGTGTTAATAAGGTGGGTTAAGAAGGGAAGAAGTTCAGGTGCAATAGACTGCAGCAGAGTGGATGGGACCGGGTCCAGGGAGCATGAGGTGGGGCGACTAGAGGTAACAAGGAGAAGGACCTCGTTCTTACGAGGATCCCGATCGCACTACTCGCTGTAGGCTGATCTTTTCTCGGGCAGTGCAGTTCCCGTATCAGGCCGTGACACAGCCTGTTAGGATGCCTTCAACAGAACTGTTGTAATACAGCCTGAGGATGCGATGTCCTACTCCGAGCTTCTTCAGGCGGCGGAGCCAGTACAGTCGCTGCTGAGCCTTTTTCCTCACGTGTTTGGTGTGCGTCTCCCATTTGAGGTCCTCCTCGATGTGTACTCCGAGGAACTTGAACTCGCTGACCCTTTCCACTGCAGCACCGTCGATGAGGATGGGCGCATGGTCTCTCCGCGGCCTGGTGCTGCTGATGGCCCCGCTTGGCTGCCGCGGTTGGGGCTGCTCTCAAACCGGCCGTAGAAAGTGTTCAGTTCGTTGGGGAGGGAGGCAGGCGGGTTCACCTCGCTTCTGGTTCTTGTTTTGCAGTCTGTCAAGGTGTGTACCGCCTGCCATGTGCTCCTGATGTCGCCATTGCTGAGTTGGTCTTGCATCTTTTTTGTGTAGGCCTTTTTCGCCTTCCTGATGGCGCTGTTTAGGGCCGCGCGCGTCGTGTTGCGCGTTTCCACGTGGCCAGATTTGAAACCAGCATCCCGTTCATGCAGATGTGCACGTACTCCGCTGTCCATCCATGGTTTCTGATTGGGATAGATCCGAACTGTCTTTTTTGGGACTATGTCATCTATGCACTTACTGATGAAGCCAGTGACTGAGTCTGAGAGTTCGTTGATGTTATTCCCAGCGGCGTTCTTAAACATCCCCCAGTCAGTCTGGTAGAAGCAGGATTGTAGCATAGCGTCTGTGTCCTCAGACCAGATTCTGATTTCCTTCTCAACGACCGGCTCCCTTTTTAGCCTCTGTTTGTAGGCAGGTAGCAGCTGGATGGCGTAGTGGTCAGAGCTTCCTAGCGGTGGGCGGCGGAGAGCTTTGTATCCATCCTTGAAGGGCGTGTAGCAGTGGTCAAGAATATTGTCACCGCGGGTACTGCAGGTGACATGCTGGTGGAATTTGGGAAAGACCTTTTTTAAGTCTGTCCGGTTGAAGTCGCCTAGGCAGATGGCTGCGCAGTCCGGGTGACGATTTTCTTGTTCACTGATAGCCTGGTGTAATTCCCTCATAGCTGTGTCCTTATTAGCTCCAGGATGAATGTAAACAACGGCTACAATCACAATGCTGAAGTCGCGTGGTAGGTAGAAAGGACGGCAGGCTATGATTAAAAGTTCAAGGTCTGGTGAGCAGTGACTATCTAGGATTTTAACATCTTTGCACCAGTTGTTGTTGATCAAGGCACAAACTCCCCCCCCACGTTGCTTACCGCTCAGTACAGGGTCTCTGTCCTTCCTATACGCGGTGAAGCCAGGAGGAGTGATGGAAGAATCAGATGCTAACTCCGTTAGCCACGTCTCTGTTAGCACAACAATGGACGTGTTCCTCGTCGCACTGTTATACTTTACGCGCGCCAGTAAGTCGTCCATAGTGGTCACTGTTCTTGATTCACACAGAGATCTAACGTTCGCTAGCAGGATTGAAGGCAGTGCAGGTTTATATCCACGTTTTGTTGTTCTTACGAGGAGACCCGCTCTTTTTCCTCGTCGACCTGGCCGTCTTCTTCGCCGTTTCCGTGCCATTGTCCCGGCCGGGACAAAGGGGAGCCCTCCCCCCACCCAGCTGAGTGGAGGGTTTTCCGCAAAAAAGTCCGGAAATCTGTGTGTAATCGCTGTGCTGATGTCCATAAGTGCTTGTCTGTCATAACTCCTCAGACACCCGACGGTGTAGGAAAAAAAGAGAAGGCTAAAAAATACTAAAAAGACGGAAAAGCGTTGCGACGCGACGGAGCGTGTACAAGAGCAGCCTTTCTCCATGGCGCTCCCAGCTTCAGCTAAGGTAAAAGTGCAATATA
Source organism: Gymnoscopelus braueri (assembly GCF_963280865.1). Taxonomy (NCBI): domain Eukaryota; kingdom Metazoa; phylum Chordata; class Actinopteri; order Myctophiformes; family Myctophidae; genus Gymnoscopelus; species Gymnoscopelus braueri. Next base: position 1,909,038 of record NC_137623.1, read on the forward strand.
TCAGCTACCTACTTTCTTAAACAGACGAGACAAAATAGCAAAATCAAATGAGCACCCGCTAATACAAAAAGTGTATCGACTAAACAAGATCTAATAAAACAGTACAACAATAAAGCAAGAGTTCGTACAACTAGTTAACAACAAGTAAGTCAGGCAAAGAGGAAGGGTAGTGTTTCCTGAAGAGGTGGGTTTTCAGCCTGCGGTTAAAGATGGGCAGTGACTCTGCTGTCCTGACATCAGTGGGAAGTTCATTCCACCACTGTGGGGCCAGAACAGAAAAAAGTCGTGACCGTGTCGATCAACCAGAAGGACCCTTGAGTGACGAGGCAATCAGTCGCCCGAGGTGGCAGACCGAAGTGATCGGGCAGGGGTGTAGGCATCGACCATAGCCTGGAGGTAAGAAGGAGCTGTTCCTTTCACTGCCCTATAGGCTAGCACCAGGGTTTTAAACTGAATTTGAGCCGCTACGGGGAGCCAGTGCAGAGAACGGAGAAGGATAGTTGTGTGGGAGAACTTGGGGCGGTTGAACACCAGACGAGCCGCAGCTTTCTGAACAAGCTCCAGAGGTCTGATGGTAGATGCCGGAGCACCAGCGAGGAGGGAGTTGCAGTAGTCCAGGCGGGAGATGACAAGAGCCTGGATGAGCACCTGGGCTGCCTTCTCCGTGAGGAAGGGGCGAATCCTCCTGATGTTGTAGAGGAGGAATCTGCAGGACCTTGTCACTGATGCGATGTTTGCCGAGAACGACAGTTGATCGTCCAGGGTCACACCCAGATTCTTCGCAGTCCGAGTTGAGGTCACCACAGCATTATCAATGGTGATGGCCATGTCGCGGTGCGGACAGCCCTTCCCCGGGAGGAACATCAGCTCAGTCTTGTCCAGGTTGAGCTTCAGGTTCAGGTGGTGCGCCGACATCCACTCCGAGATGTCAGCCAGACAAGCAGCAATGCGTGCCTCCACTTGGGTGTCAGAGGGGGGGAATGAGAGGATCAGCTGGGTGTCATCGGCATAGCAGTGGTAGGAAAAGCCATGTGAGTGGATGACAGCACCAAGAGATGTAGTGTAGAGAGAGAAAAGAAGAGGACCCAGAACCGAGCCTTGGGGAACCCCAGTAGTGAGTCTGTGTGGTTCTGACACAGATCCTCTCAGCATCACCTGGTAGGAGCGACCCGTCAGGTAGGATGCAAACAGGGAGAGTGCAGAGCCTGAGACACCCATCTCCTCAAGGGTGGAGAGGAGGATCTGATGGTTCACTGTGTCGAACGCTGCAGACAGGTCCAGGAGTATCAGGACGGAGGAGAGAGAGTTCGCTCTAGCGGCATGGAGCGACTCCGTCACTGCCAGGAGGGCAGTCTCGGTCGAGTGACCCACTTTGAACCCAGACTGGTGGGAGTCCAGGAGGTTGTTCTGGTGGAGGTACGAGGACAGTTGTTTGAACACTGCACGTTCGAGAGTTTTAGATAGGAAGGATAGAAGGGAAACCGGTCTGTAGTTCTTGATCTCAGAGGGGTCAAGTGTCGGTTTCTTCAGGAGGGGGGTGACTCTGGCAGTCTTGAAAGCAGAGGGAAAGTAGCCAGACGTCAGAGAGGTGTTAATAAGGTGGGTTAAGAAGGGAAGAAGTTCAGGTGCAATAGACTGCAGCAGAGTGGATGGGACCGGGTCCAGGGAGCATGAGGTGGGGCGACTAGAGGTAACAAGGAGAAGGACCTCGTTCTTACGAGGATCCCGATCGCACTACTCGCTGTAGGCTGATCTTTTCTCGGGCAGTGCAGTTCCCGTATCAGGCCGTGACACAGCCTGTTAGGATGCCTTCAACAGAACTGTTGTAATACAGCCTGAGGATGCGATGTCCTACTCCGAGCTTCTTCAGGCGGCGGAGCCAGTACAGTCGCTGCTGAGCCTTTTTCCTCACGTGTTTGGTGTGCGTCTCCCATTTGAGGTCCTCCTCGATGTGTACTCCGAGGAACTTGAACTCGCTGACCCTTTCCACTGCAGCACCGTCGATGAGGATGGGCGCATGGTCTCTCCGCGGCCTGGTGCTGCTGATGGCCCCGCTTGGCTGCCGCGGTTGGGGCTGCTCTCAAACCGGCCGTAGAAAGTGTTCAGTTCGTTGGGGAGGGAGGCAGGCGGGTTCACCTCGCTTCTGGTTCTTGTTTTGCAGTCTGTCAAGGTGTGTACCGCCTGCCATGTGCTCCTGATGTCGCCATTGCTGAGTTGGTCTTGCATCTTTTTTGTGTAGGCCTTTTTCGCCTTCCTGATGGCGCTGTTTAGGGCCGCGCGCGTCGTGTTGCGCGTTTCCACGTGGCCAGATTTGAAACCAGCATCCCGTTCATGCAGATGTGCACGTACTCCGCTGTCCATCCATGGTTTCTGATTGGGATAGATCCGAACTGTCTTTTTTGGGACTATGTCATCTATGCACTTACTGATGAAGCCAGTGACTGAGTCTGAGAGTTCGTTGATGTTATTCCCAGCGGCGTTCTTAAACATCCCCCAGTCAGTCTGGTAGAAGCAGGATTGTAGCATAGCGTCTGTGTCCTCAGACCAGATTCTGATTTCCTTCTCAACGACCGGCTCCCTTTTTAGCCTCTGTTTGTAGGCAGGTAGCAGCTGGATGGCGTAGTGGTCAGAGCTTCCTAGCGGTGGGCGGCGGAGAGCTTTGTATCCATCCTTGAAGGGCGTGTAGCAGTGGTCAAGAATATTGTCACCGCGGGTACTGCAGGTGACATGCTGGTGGAATTTGGGAAAGACCTTTTTTAAGTCTGTCCGGTTGAAGTCGCCTAGGCAGATGGCTGCGCAGTCCGGGTGACGATTTTCTTGTTCACTGATAGCCTGGTGTAATTCCCTCATAGCTGTGTCCTTATTAGCTCCAGGATGAATGTAAACAACGGCTACAATCACAATGCTGAAGTCGCGTGGTAGGTAGAAAGGACGGCAGGCTATGATTAAAAGTTCAAGGTCTGGTGAGCAGTGACTATCTAGGATTTTAACATCTTTGCACCAGTTGTTGTTGATCAAGGCACAAACTCCCCCCCCACGTTGCTTACCGCTCAGTACAGGGTCTCTGTCCTTCCTATACGCGGTGAAGCCAGGAGGAGTGATGGAAGAATCAGATGCTAACTCCGTTAGCCACGTCTCTGTTAGCACAACAATGGACGTGTTCCTCGTCGCACTGTTATACTTTACGCGCGCCAGTAAGTCGTCCATAGTGGTCACTGTTCTTGATTCACACAGAGATCTAACGTTCGCTAGCAGGATTGAAGGCAGTGCAGGTTTATATCCACGTTTTGTTGTTCTTACGAGGAGACCCGCTCTTTTTCCTCGTCGACCTGGCCGTCTTCTTCGCCGTTTCCGTGCCATTGTCCCGGCCGGGACAAAGGGGAGCCCTCCCCCCACCCAGCTGAGTGGAGGGTTTTCCGCAAAAAAGTCCGGAAATCTGTGTGTAATCGCTGTGCTGATGTCCATAAGTGCTTGTCTGTCATAACTCCTCAGACACCCGACGGTGTAGGAAAAAAAGAGAAGGCTAAAAAATACTAAAAAGACGGAAAAGCGTTGCGACGCGACGGAGCGTGTACAAGAGCAGCCTTTCTCCATGGCGCTCCCAGCTTCAGCTAAGGTAAAAGTGCAATATATCAGCTACCTACTTTCTTAAACAGACGAGACAAAATAGCAAAATCAAATGAGCACCCGCTAATACAAAAAGTGTATCGACTAAACAAGATCTAATAAAACAGTACAACAATAAAGCAAGAGTTCGTACAACTAGTTAACAACAAGTAAGTCAGGCAAAGAGGAAGGGTAGTGTTTCCTGAAGAGGTGGGTTTTCAGCCTGCGGTTAAAGATGGGCAGTGACTCTGCTGTCCTGACATCAGTGGGAAGTTCATTCCACCACTGTGGGGCCAGAACAGAAAAAAGTCGTGACCGTGTCGATCAACCAGAAGGACCCTTGAGTGACGAGGCAATCAGTCGCCCGAGGTGGCAGACCGAAGTGATCGGGCAGGGGTGTAGGCATCGACCATAGCCTGGAGGTAAGAAGGAGCTGTTCCTTTCACTGCCCTATAGGCTAGCACCAGGGTTTTAAACTGAATTTGAGCCGCTACGGGGAGCCAGTGCAGAGAACGGAGAAGGATAGTTGTGTGGGAGAACTTGGGGCGGTTGAACACCAGACGAGCCGCAGCTTTCTGAACAAGCTCCAGAGGTCTGATGGTAGATGCCGGAGCACCAGCGAGGAGGGAGTTGCAGTAGTCCAGGCGGGAGATGACAAGAGCCTGGATGAGCACCTGGGCTGCCTTCTCCGTGAGGAAGGGGCGAATCCTCCTGATGTTGTAGAGGAGGAATCTGCAGGACCTTGTCACTGATGCGATGTTTGCCGAGAACGACAGTTGATCGTCCAGGGTCACACCCAGATTCTTCGCAGTCCGAGTTGAGGTCACCACAGCATTATCAATGGTGATGGCCATGTCGCGGTGCGGACAGCCCTTCCCCGGGAGGAACATCAGCTCAGTCTTGTCCAGGTTGAGCTTCAGGTTCAGGTGGTGCGCCGACATCCACTCCGAGATGTCAGCCAGACAAGCAGCAATGCGTGCCTCCACTTGGGTGTCAGAGGGGGGGAATGAGAGGATCAGCTGGGTGTCATCGGCATAGCAGTGGTAGGAAAAGCCATGTGAGTGGATGACAGCACCAAGAGATGTAGTGTAGAGAGAGAAAAGAAGAGGACCCAGAACCGAGCCTTGGGGAACCCCAGTAGTGAGTCTGTGTGGTTCTGACACAGATCCTCTCAGCATCACCTGGTAGGAGCGACCCGTCAGGTAGGATGCAAACAGGGAGAGTGCAGAGCCTGAGACACCCATCTCCTCAAGGGTGGAGAGGAGGATCTGATGGTTCACTGTGTCGAACGCTGCAGACAGGTCCAGGAGTATCAGGACGGAGGAGAGAGAGTTCGCTCTAGCGGCATGGAGCGACTCCGTCACTGCCAGGAGGGCAGTCTCGGTCGAGTGACCCACTTTGAACCCAGACTGGTGGGAGTCCAGAAGGTTGTTCTGGTGGAGGTACGAGGACAGTTGTTTGAACACTGCACGTTCGAGAGTTTTAGATAGGAAGGATAGAAGGGAAACCGGTCTGTAGTTCTTGATCTCAGAGGGGTCAAGTGTCGGTTTCTTCAGGAGGGGGGTGACTCTGGCAGTCTTGAAAGCAGAGGGAAAGTAGCCAGACGTCAGAGAGGTGTTAATAAGGTGGGTTAAGAAGGGAAGAAGTTCAGGTGCAATAGACTGCAGCAGAGTGGATGGGACCGGGTCCAGGGAGCATGAGGTGGGGCGACTAGAGGTAACAAGGAGAAGGACCTCGTTAGGGGAGAGGGGAGAAAAGTGGGATAGAGAGGGGGAGGGAAGAGGAGTAGATGAAGGTAGAGAGGGAGGGGTGGAAGGCAGACAGGTGTGGGTAGTGCGCAGGGCACCAGCCGGGAGAGGATGGAAGGAGGATCGGATATCGTTCACCTTCTTGTCAAAGAAGTTGGCGAAGTCGTCAGGGAGGAGGGACGAGGAGGGAGGAGGGGATGGTGGTTGCAGGAGAGAGGAGAAAGTTTCAAATAGTTTTTTAGGGTTGGAAGCAGAAGCCTGAATTTTAGTGCAGAAGAAAGCAGCTTTAGCAGCAGATAGAGAGGAGGAAAAAGTAGAAAGGAGAGATTGGAAGGTAAGAAGGTCCTCCGGGAGGTTGTCATTTCTCCATTTGCACTCAGCCGCTCTCAGGCTCCGTCTCTCAGTCCGCACTGAGTCCGACAACCAGGGGGCAGGTGGAGTTTGGCGTGCAGGCCTGGAGGTGAGGGGACAGAGATGGTCCAGGGAAAAGGATAGAGTAGAGAAAAGAACATCAGTGGCGGTATCAGGGGATAGAAGAGCGAAGGATTCAGGGGCAGGGAGAGCAGAGAGAGCAGAAGAGGAAAGATCAGTGGGGGAAAGTGAGCTAAGATTGCGACGTGAGGAAACCATGTGGGTAGGAAGGGGCTGTGAGGGGGGAGAGGAGAGAGAGAGAGAGTAGGACATGAAGTAGTGATCAGATAGTTTCTTACCCTTTTCACTGGAAAGAGGAGTGACGGACAGGTTAGCAGCAGAGCAGCATCTGGTGAAGATCAGGTCCAGTTGGTTGCCAGCCTCGTGGGTAGGAGGAGATGGGGAGAGAACTAGGTCGAAGGCGGCGAGAAACGAAAGGAGTGGGTCTAACTGCTTCTCAGTCGGGAGGTTGAAGTCACCCAGAAGGATGAATCCAGAGCCATCGACAGGGAAGTGAGAGACTAGATGGTCCAGCTCCTCCAGGAAGCCACCAGCAGGGCCCGGTGGGCGATAAACAACTGCAATGGTGAGCTTGACTGGATGAGAAACAGTGACCACATGAAATTCAAAGGAGGTAGGAGAGAATTGTGACAGTGAAACAGGAGAGTATTTCCATTTTCTGGAAATTAGCAGACCAGCACCACCACCTGTCCGCACGGCTCTGGGAGTGTGAGAGAAAGAGTACACATCTGACAGAGCCGCGGGCGTAGCAGTGTTTTCTGGTCTGATCCAAGTCTCAGTCAGAGCAAGGAAGTTGAGGGAGAGCAAGGATGCGTAGGCTGAGATGAAAGCAGCTTTGCCTTCCACCACAGCCGAGTGGCAATTCCAAAGCCCTCCCGTTACCACTTGCTCGACGTGAGTTGAAAGAGTAGGATAGATTAGATTAGTGGTCACGCGACATCTGGGTGTAACCCAGTGTTTGTGCGACCACCAGGAAGAGGAGAGGACACGAATAGGAAGAAATCACATTGTAGAACACTAAACATATACACATTCTACACTACTACATCTATCGCACTACTATATATGGCACTAATCAATGATACTGCTTCTCGTTCATTGACGAAGTCGGGCTTTGACAAAGTCGCCTCTTGCCTTTGTTCGCCTACGTTTGCTAGCCGCTTTGAAAGCTACCGCTTTCAGAGCAAGTATTTAAGGCCACTTCAACTGATTGCTAATCGCCTGCCAGGAGTGTAGGCACCTCCCCTACTTATCCAAGGCTATGGTTTTGGTTCAGGTGAAACTCCCTTTAATGGGGCTGTCAGCTGAGACCTAACAATAGGCTTTGAAGCAAGCAAAATAACAAACTACTTTTAAGCTAAACCAACTATACAAACTACTTTTAAGCTAAACCAACTATACAAACTACTTTTAAGCTAAACCAACTATACAAACTACTTTTAAGCTAAACCAACTATACAAACTACTTTTAAGCTAAACCAACTATACAACACTGATACTTTTGAGCAAAGTACAGCTACTTAAAGCAACCTGCTAATATAAGAAAATATACTCAATCTGTCTAGGTGGGTCAGGCAGTTTACAGGGTTCCTCCAGAAAATGAATTACACACATCATGTTGCGACAACACTCCTACAGGCAGCCATGGACCTCCAGCTGGTCGACCACAGGGCCGGGCGGTGGTACACAGACATACAGTAGCATATGGCTATAATAAATTGGCCAGTTTTAGGAAAGGTCTATATGTACTCACGTTGGCTGTTATTGTTCTATTTCCACCATTCTAACGGATTCCAGGGGTGTGTAAACATCTCTGAAGTAGCTCCCTTTAGTTTCCTCTGAAGTGACGCAGTTAACTTACATCCATATTGTCCCCGTTCTCTTTCATCATCCACCTTTGTTCAATAATCCCAAACAGAGCTACACTCAACAGAGTTTACATCAAACCCAGATACATTGCTGCGACACGTAATGTGCGTCGCCTACCTACCCAAAATAACAGACATAGAAGCTATTAACGCGCTGCGTCATGGCGTGTCGACAGCTTACAGATCTGTTATTTTGGGCAGCATAAACAATGAGGCACGATCGAGCGGCGCATGAGGACTGGAGTAGCCTATACAACACTAAAACCAAATAAGCTCTAACATTACATTACGTGGTCAACAACATAAACTAGACATGTAACTTGCTTGGAGCTTTTAATGCAGTGGTTCTCAACCTGTGGGTCGAGACCACCACAACAGAGCTCACAACGCCAGGCATTGTGAGCTTGTAGATCTGCTATTTTCACAATATCTATCTGTGTATCAAATATGGTTATTTTGGGGGGTCGATGGCCTGAAAAGATTGAGAACCCCTGCTTTAATGCAGTAAACATGAACGTAGCGTTTACTTGGGGAATATAATAATACTATAATATATATAATATTCACCCGCAGCTGGGTTTAGCGAGACAGCAGCCAAAATGAAAATGTGACGTTTCCGTGCTATCCCAGATGATCCGATCGTCTTATAAAAATTTAAGTGCTCCCGACGGGACCCGACCTGGCCCGTCGGGTCCAATTGGTCACGTATGCGTCGGGCTTTGGGTCGATGTTTTTTTTTAATCCAAATAATTCATATATCAATTAATTTGTAGCGTATTGTGTTCACAATAAACAACTTGTCATATTAGTCAGATCCCCAAGAGTATACGAAAGCCATTTAAAATATTTATACTATTCTTACACAGCGCAAAAGTAGGTCAAATCAATCAGCTGTCTTGTCAGTTGTCACGACGGCAGCAGCAGAGCCCCCTTTAAACCATAACATGATATAGAATGGATCTTCAGACAAACTATTGAGATTGAAAAGATTTCTTCATGTCTTCCTCACCTCAAAGTAAACGTTGGATTATGTCTTCAAATGACCAGAGCACAGGCAGCGGGGCAGTACGAGGTAACATTCACGATCCAGGTCTCTATATTGGATGTGATTTCTCCATCGCAACTCTTTCCCATCAAACAAGTAATCCAAACTATTTTGTACTGCTTATTTTGCTTGTTAAAGGCATGATTTTATTAAGACATGACTGCAATATGGAAAAAACGAAAATATCTCAATTAAAACTATATTTCATAGAATAACCGAATATCATTTTTAAAATGGTTGTGGGGCAGTGTATATATTTATATAGCCCTATTTGCTCCAAGCTGTTTTTTAAATAAAATATAGACTGTTGGAATAGGGTAGAATGACTCCTGTTCTTAACGAATTACCAAGATTTAATGAGAAAAAATGCTTCTTTAGAAATGACCGACGGGCTGGGCTGGGCCTAATTTGTCAATTATGGGTCGAGCCAGGCTGAAATATTTAGGGGATATGAAAGCTCTAGTTTGAAGTGCTCATGTGGCCTTATAGTCGCTTCTTTTTGTTTTCATAGACCTGTGGTTGCTTATTTCTTGCCAAGGCTGGCAACACGGCTCATGGTCCAACATGCACTCTGGCTGCACTGAGGCATTTAACATGGGGCCGATGTTTCGTTTCTAAGTCTAAGCTTGCCTTTCAGTAAAACCACATTTGATAGACATAAATATCACCTACATATTACTGATTAGAGAGAATTTTATATTTTTGTAATCAGTTAATTATTTCCTGCATAATCAATGACTAAAATTGACATATAAAGGGGAGTATTGCATTGCAGATGCACAAATTGTCTTATTTAAATAGACTATCATCTTATATAAATACAATTGACACAAGGAATTGACACCCTTCCTTCTGCTGATTATAGTAAGATTAGAATCACAGAGATTTGTTGACAATAATAGCCTAGTAGAGAGAGGTGCGCACATTACGTCCTGTCTCCACAAAGCCATTGCAGTGTCTGTGTGCACTTGGCGGGTGCTTTTAGAACCCACTGTCCCCCCTCCCAAAGCCGTACCCATGTGTGTGTGTGCAGAATAGCAATGTGGGGGTTATAGCAACAACACGCCCACGGGCACGCCTCCACGCACAAATAACGGTGTCGGCATGATGGGTGACGGGTAGAGATGGTGCTAGAATAACATATTGGGACAGGGCAGCTCCCTTATCCGTATTTAACAGGTTTAGGGTAGGGTTTAGGCTTAAGGAGCTGCCGCTGAATAGCACCGCTAATGTGTTAACCTCTGGATTTAGGCCTAAATGTCTTGCTCACAAAGTTAAATAAAATGTAACATACAACAACAAACAAATTGACTAACTTAGTCCACAATTTACGGCAAAGAAGACAGTTTGGTTACCTATATGCCCTATTAACCCAACTGATTGCCCGGTGTCTGCTGCACATACGGTGCGGAGCAACATTAAACATTAAATTAAATTAACTCTTTAAAACCTTCTCCTTCAACAACGTTAATTGGTCTCATGTCAAGCGCAACAAAATTGGCAATTTTGTCCGTAATTTCTCTTAGCCTTTTCTCCGAGAGTGGTGGCCTAAAATCCAGTTTCCTCTGAGTCAACTGTGGGGCCGCTAAACTCGACGTACTGGCAGTGGCTGACAACTGCGGGTGTACCTAGAAAATAATAAATCCTATAAGCCCCTACATATAATTGATATTACATAAAAAATATTTAAATAATACGAAAGGGAGTAGGGACATAGCCAATATTGTTTTAGGCCACAGTATCGTCTTCACAAACAACTTACCTTGAATAAGTGATAAGCCATGTTACTTGTTGTGGAGTGGTATGACATTGTGTGATCGCATATCCTGCATCGGACTTTTGTTTTATCTTCTGAATGTTCAAAATGTTTCCACACTTGTGAGTTTTTTTTCCCCAGACATTGTGAGCGATTGTGAGCAATTAATTTATGTAGCAAAATAGATTAATGAGCCATTGAGATTCTGTTCAGGTGAGATTCTGTTCTGTGTGGTCATTTGGAGTCTACCACCATGGCGATTTAATATACGCCTAATATAATTATAATTATTTGTGTGTGGGAGGATGGGGGAGTCTAGTTTACACCAGCATAAAAAAGAACTGTCATATTTTCTCATGTACAGTTACATATATATATATATATATATATATATATATATATATATATATATCATATAATATTATGTCATAATATTATAATATTATGTGTTCCTCATTGTTTCTCCCTCCTCTTTCTATTTCTTTTTGTTTTTTCTATCATTGTCTTTCTCTCAGCTGGGACTCCATCACAGCCCTCCCCCTCTCTGCAGCAGACATGAGGAAGTCTTGGCATAAAGACATCCCACAGAGGATCCGTGACCTCCATGTCCGCAGCCTGTGAGTGTTCATCACACAGAAAGCAGAACCAATACAATGTGCTCTCACCATCTTCTAGACCCCAGACCAGCTGAACTATTATCACTTATTATATGATGAGTTGAATCTGATGTCTGACTTTGTCTCTTTCATTCTCTGTGTGTTGGTGAGCAGTGTAGAGGCAATGTCAACAGGAGACCCAGCTGAGGACATAAAGGACCTGGTGACTGATGCTCAGAACATAGAGAGGAACATATATGAGTCAGCTAACAGCTATGTAAGAACCTAATATTCTCTCCATGACATGTATTTACATGTTCTAATGAATACATGAGCTACAATGTAGCGAGTAAGATTTAATTGTTCATCATTCAGTTAAATAAAAGAAATAAAACAATAAAATAAATGTTTCAAAATCAAAGATATGTCTAAAATAGGGATGCCAGGTAACCACATGAACCCTAGCATCCTTATTCTGAGGTGAACGTTCAACGAAAATAGCTGATCTATAAGCTGAATCACAATGCAACCCATTGTGAGCTTTTATATCGGCTATATTTGGCAAACAGATTTGGTGTTGACAAAATAAAGCATTGGACCTAGTACAGAGCCCTGGGGGACCCCGGTCAACTATGTATAAAGGGTTAATGTGGTTATCGTTGTTGTCGGGCAGAAACCTCATATCTCCATGTTTAAAATGATTGTATTTATTTTTTCATACATTAATGCCCTATTTCATCATACAAGAGTGTCACTCAAAAGTAATGAAAATAGCAGACATACAAGCTCACATGATGTGAAACGTTGTGAGCTTGTAGATCAGATTCATTAACCATTTAAACCCTATATACTTAAATGTAATGGGGTTAGGTCCCTCAGGGGTCTATTCTTGGTCCCTTGCTTTTTCCCCTCTACACTAAATCTCTTCAATAAAACTAGCAGATCTACAAGCTCTGTGTGAGCTTGTAGATCTGCTATTTTCACAGAATAGGGAAGCTAGGGTTCAAAAGGGTATAGTCTACTTACATTAAACTGTTCACTTATACCCAGTGATGGAAGAAGTACTCAAATGTTTTACTAGTAAATGTACAAAAGTATTGGCATAAAAATATACTTAAGTATCACAATAAAAGTACTCATTATGCAAACATCCCATTTCGCAAGGTTACAAAAAAAATCTTTTGAAAATAGCAGATCTACAAGCTCACAACCGCGTGGCTTTGCGATGCATGGCGAGCTTGTATCGGCTATTTTCAAATAGCCAAAGTATATAGGGCTGAAGTGGTTTGTGTTTGTTTTGTAATAATCTAAATCTTCAAAGTAACAGTAATTAACATTTTCAAATAATTGTAGTGGAGTAAAAGTACAATTTTACATCTGAGATGTAGTGGAGTAGAAGTAAAAGCATAGAACATTGGAAATACTCCAGTAAAGTAAAAAATACATACAAATTGTACTTAAATACAGTACTTGAGTAAATGTACTTTCCACCACTGCTTATACCTATAGTGAGGCCCTGATCTATCCAGTCTTTTATTTTGGAAATACAGGAAGTAAAAGTTAATTCCAAACAATGTAAAGGAACAGTCTGTTAACATCTTGATGTAGTTTTGACTCTCATTGTCTGTTGATGTGTGAAATACAGGATGAATACTGTACACTGAGGGGTGAGAAGAGCTCTGAGCTGAGGGAGAAGAGTCGGAAGAGTAGGGGTAAGGTTCTAGCCACTGACACACACACACACACACACACACACACACACACACACACACACACACACACACTCACTCACTCACTCACTCACTCACTCACTCACTCACTCACTCACTCACTCACTCACTCCAACTTCGAACCGGAAGTAGTCAGGTTCCAATTGTTCATTTTCTTCTTGGAGGAGGCGAGTGGAGTCGAGTGGAGGAGGCGAGGACGCTCTCCGAGTGTACATGAAGTGTACGCTCGACCAGTCTCCACATCTCCTTGTGCAAGACTTCCTCATGCGTACACGTCTTTTTTGTTTTTTTCCCTTCTCCCGTGACGTATACATGGTCCTCCTCCACATGTGGCCACACACACACGGTTTGAAACCCTATATCATGGCAAAACCATCCCATCATGTGTAATGAATGTGTGTTTATTTGTTGTTCTTCTGTAGAGATGGAGATGAAGTCCATGGATCAGAGATGGATACCTTCTGTTCCTCTTGGTGCTCCAATTAACAAGGTCAGTTTTACTACAGTCAGAAACTGCGTTAAAGGTAAACATTAGGCCCGTAACGATGCAGTAACTGCATCGATGCATCGATTTTTTAAACAGAAAATCGTCTTATAATGCCATTATATTGATCTAAAATCGATTTGCAATGCAAATAATCTTATGAAAATATCAGATGTACAAGCTAATTGTGAGCTTGTAGATCTGCTATTTTCAAATGTTTTCAAATCGTTGTAGTGAAGCAAAAGTACAATATTTTCCTCTGAGATAGTGGAGTAGAAGTAAAAGTATTAAATTGGAAATACTCAGTAAAGTAAAAAATACCTCAAAATTGCACGAAGCGTCCTTAACTTCTTTAATCAGAAGCAGCTTGAAGGTACAATGAACAATGTTAGTTTTGAAGGTGCAATGAAAAGTAGTTTTGAAAATATTTTTGAAGGTGCAGTTAAATACAAAGTGGCCAAATTTTTATATTACTCGTACAGATTTGGTCCAAACATCACACAAATCGGTACACATTATCTCTATAGTCATGTGATCAAGACGAATCTTTTCATATTCTATCCTAACTGCTTTCCAAAGTTTGCAGGAGTGCCCCGTATTTAACTAAATGCCTTGTCCGATCATGTCAGACAAGGCAATCATGTCTGATTGCCAATGCCATGAAACATTGCTGGCCCACAATAAGCTACCTGCCCTGGCAGAGACCAAACGTGTGTGTGTGTTGATTTAGAAAGTAATTTGAGTGACTTTTTAACATTTAATCACTTTTTCTCAGATAAAGGAAGAGAAGCCATCAGGACATGGGTGTAAAGGTGAGCCCATGGACACATATCCGTCATGTTTTTCTTCGTCCACGCCATCGAGTGACGACAGGAAGGTGAAGGTGAAGGAAGAGCCCAAAGACGAAGAGGAGGATTCTGGGACGGCAGCCGCCAGCAGCTCAGTCAGTGAACGGAAAGGTGAGAAAACTCTGTCTGTTGTTGAGGTTCAAAACACTTCTACTCTGTTGTTGAGGTTCAAAACACTTCTACTCTGTCTGTTGTTGAGGTTCAAAACACTTCTACTCTGTTGTTGAGGTTCAAAACACTTCTACTCTGTCTGTTGTTGAGGTTCAAAAGATAAACCTGGATTTGCACACATATATATTTTATATATGTTGCTGTTTTTCTTGGCTTCCATCAGTATGATTTTAGTTAAAGGAGCACTTTGCTCATTTCCAACCATATGTATCTACATATAATTGGTTCTCACTAATGCTCATTATTAGTCTACTCACTCTGTGTCTCATTGGTGGCTGTGGACAGTTCAAAAACCAACCTACCAGTGACATCATTGATGGGGAATCTAAGCTAATAGAGACACACAGGGACAACAAATTTCACGCCCACAATTGAGACAGCGCCCTACTCGAGGTCCGTTAGAACGATGTACTGCAGCCGTCACTGCAATCCCTATGAGATTAATATAAGAGTTAGACTACTTTTAAAATGATCCTACATGAACTGGAGACGATATACAGTTGAATGAAAAATTGTTTCCAAATGTATAGAGTGTCTTTATCAACATATCTTTTTGTTTTCTCAATAGTTGATGTGTTTCACATTTAATTTTCCTCTTGAATGGGTTTTACCCATAATGTTAACACAGCAGAGGGTAGACGGCAGACAGACAAGTTGTCGCATTTCAGTGACATCACTGTCTTTACGAGCGCCGAGCGCCGACTTTGAATTCTCATCCCAATCCTGACTTTGTTCATGTCTATATTTTGAACATCTCATAGGCTTATATAAATGTTCTACCTACCGCGGAATTCCGACGGTATATGAAAAATTTAAACATGTGGGTTTACCGCTGTTGTATTAACTTGCCTGAATGTAAGTTGGGGAAATAACCCAACTAAATGGAGGACCAGGAGGAGTGACATATCCCGACATTTTCAACTACTTAGTGAATTCTCCAGATTAGTATTAATATACAAATAGTCATGCAAGATGCTGTTTGTATAGTTGTCCAAAATAAATAGCCTATTAAAATTATACATGAGAGACACAAACGTATCTGGGTTTTGAAAACCTCAAGGGATGCGTCCGTGACGTATATACCATGCAACCACTTAAACCTTAGATTTCAGATGCTAGAACTTTTGACACACTGATGGAGAATATTATAGTATATTATAGTATATTGTGGGTTGTATATTGAGATGGCAGGTATGTCACATTAAAAAGGACAAATCAAACAAATGGGACACTTTATTAGAACACAAAAAAAATCGCTACAGCCTCAGTAGTTAACCAGTGAAATAACTGTATTTTACAATGCCTCTCATAGAGATTGCATTGAGAGCTGCAGTTCATCGTTCTAACGGACCTCGAGTAGGGCCGCTGTCTCAAAAGTGGGAGTGAAATTTGTAGTCCCTGTGTGTGTCTATAGGAACTACAGCCTTTCTCTTCCTGGAAAGTTGGCATGCTGGAATAGAAGCTGTTGTTCTTGAATTAAAAAGAATATGATGTCATTGGTAGGCAGGTTTCTGAACTGTCCACAGTCCACCAATAATGAGACAGAGTGAGTAGACAGAAATGATGTCATCTCATAATGAGCATTAGTGATGACTAATTATATGAAGATACGATATAATATAATATTATAATGAGCATTACTTAAGACCAATTATATGAAGATAAGATATAATATTATATTATAATGAGCATTAATGAGGACCAACTATATGAAGATATAATATAATATTATAATGAGCATTAATGAGGGCCAATTAGACGAAGATAGGTTGAGAATGGGTGAAAAAGTGCTCCATTAAATACCACATGTCTTCCATTTGTTGTCCTAACTCCTTCCCTTTCCATTCTCTCTTTCTTGTCTCCTCTCATTCATCTCTTATTACTCCTCCTCCCTTTCTCCTTTCCTCCCTTCTTCTCCCTCCACTGCCCTTCACCTTTCCTCCTTTATCTTCCTCTCTTTTCTCTCTCTTTCATTTTATCTACCCCCTCCCTTTCATTATCCTCTCTATGCTTATCTTAAACTCTCTCCTCTCCCCTCCCCTCCCCAGGCATTGGTGTCACTGTTTTATACACCACCAATTGATGGAGATGATCCCAGTTCAACCCTGAAAGTGTTGCTGCTACCTGAGAATGTTGTGCTGAGTGAAGTGCTGCATACACGGAGGAAAATAAATGGAGAAGAGATTTACATTGAAAAGCCTCCCTGTGAACTAGTCCCAAAGCAAGAATATACCCTCTCCACTTCACCTCAAGATGATTCCATCATAATTGAACCAAATAAGGCAAGATTTAAAGTTGATAAATCATCCAATTACATTTCAACTTTTGAAGTGACATTAGAGGCAAAGTTTAAGCATATTAGGCTGTTTCTAAGACACAGTAACACCTCTGACTGTGCATGGGAAGGTTATGTGAAACTCTCAGCTGCTGCTTTAAGGAGACAACAAGTTCAGCACACACTGACTCTTCCAGCAGAAGAGAGACTGTTTTCTGTGAGGAGCAGCTTTATCGACAGCGTTTCTCTTCCAAATCTCAACAGTGTTGTGGACAAACTTTTAAACATAAGGGTGTTAAGCGATGCTGAACGGGAAGAGGCCAACGCGATGCAGGTGAAAAATGAAAAGGCACGTTTTGTCATCGATACAGTGAGGAAAAAAGGACCTGATGCGAGTTCAAGCATGATATTGTTTCTCTGTGATATCGACCCATTCCTCTCTAAACATCTTGGGTTGATGTAGAACTGTACTGATGTACTTAAAATACCTTAGTTAGTTGTTTGAAGTCACATTAGTTTGTTGAAGTTGTTATATTTATATTTAACAGTTTTTTAAGACACAGTCATCCAGAGCTACTTCAAAGTAAATGAACAATGACAGGTGCAATGCCTTGCTCAAGGACACTTCAACAGGGTGACTGGTTGTTACATGGACACTCATTGGCTGTTTCAGGATTAAACACATGATGTTACATGGACTCTCATTGGCTGTTTCAGGGATTAAACACATGATGTTACATGGACACTCATTGGCTGTTTCAGGATTAAACACATGATGTTACATGGACACTCATTGGCTGTTTCAGGATTAAACACATGATGTTACATGGACACTCATTGGCTGTTTCAGGATTAAACACATGATGTTACATGGACACTCATTGGCTGTTTCAGGATTAAACCCATGATGTTACATGGACACTTATTGACTGTTTCAGGATTAAACACATGATGCTGGACACTCATTGGCTGTTTCAGGATTAAACACATGATGTGTCCATGACCAACATGATGTTTTGACTATATGACCTCAGGACACAAGAATTTTAGAAATGTCTTTTAATATTTTAACTTTAAAACATGAACTGGAATCATGTGTTTGTTTTGAATAAATCAGAGCAGGCTCTACTTTTAATTATCATTATCTTTAATTATCTCTTATTTTGGGAGTCTGGATGAGCTGAGCATCGAACGGGGGACCTTCCCACTCTGCCACCCTCTGTGTGTGTGTGTGTGTGTGTGTGTGTGTGTGTGTGTGTGTGTGTGTGTGTGTGTGTGTGTGTGTGTGTGTGTGTGTGTGTGTGTGTGTGTGTGTGTGTGTGTGTGTGTGTGTGTGTGTGTCATGCCCATTAATTCCTCTCCACACACACATCTCTGTGTTGTCACTGCTGTTGTATCCTACTGACTCACCTGTCAGTGAGGAGCCCCCACCGGGAGGACGTAGAGCCTTCGTCCTTACTTCTTCCCGAATCTGTCGTGGTGAGCAGATACTTTACCACTGTTCCACCTGAGCACCGTGACATGTTGTATAGAGATACTTTACCACTGCTCCACCTGAGCACCGTGACATGTTGTATAGAGATACTTTACCACTGCTCCACCTGAGCACCATGACATGTTGTATAGAGATACTTTACCACTGCTCCACCTGAGCACCATGACATGTTGTATAGAGATACTTTACCACTGCTCCACCTGAGCACCTTGACATGTTGTATAGAGATACTTTACCACTGCTCCACCTGAGCACCGTGACATGTTGTATAGAGATACTTTACCACTGCTCCACCTGAGCACCGTGACATGTTGTATAGAGATACTTTACCACTGCTCCACCTGAGCACCATGACATGTTGTATAGAGATACTTTACCACTGCTCCACCTGAGCACCGTGACATGTTGTATAGAGATACTTTACCACTGCTCCACCTGAGCACCGTGACATGTTGTATAGAGATACTTTACCACTGCTCCACCTGAGCACCATGACATGTTGTATAGAGATACTTTACCACTGCTCCACCTGAGCACCATGACATGTTGTATAGAGATACTTTACCACTGCTCCACCTGAGCACCGTGACATGTTGTATAGAGATACTTTACCACAGCTCCACCTGAGCACCGTGACATGTTGTATAGAGATACTTTACCACTGCTCCACCTGAGCACCATGACATGTTGTATAGAGATACTTTACCACTGCTCCACCTGAGCACCGTGACATGTTGTATAGAGATACTTTACCACTGCTCCACCTGAGCACCATGACATGTTGTATAGAGATACTTTACCACTGCTCCACCTGAGCACCGTGACATGTTGTATAGAGATACTTTACCACAGCTCCACCTGAGCACCATGACATGTTGTATAGAGATACTTTACCACTGCTCCACCTGAGCACCGTGACATGTTGTATAGAGATACTTTACCACTGCTCCACCTGAGCACCATGACATGTTGTATAGAGATACTTTACCACTGCTCCACCTGAGCACCGTGACATGTTGTATAGAGATACTTTACCACTGCTCCACCTGAGCACCATGACATGTTGTATAGAGATACTTTACCACTGCTCCACCTGAGCACCGTGACATGTTGTATAGAGATACTTTACCACAGCTCCACCTGAGCACCATGACATGTTGTATAGAGATACTTTACCACTGCTCCACCTGAGCACCGTGACATGTTGTATAGAGATACTTTACCACTGCTCCACCTGAGCACCGTGACATGTTGTATAGAGATACTTTACCACTGCTCCACCTGAGCACCATGACATGTTGTATAGAGATACTTTACCACTGCTCCACCTGAGCACCGTGACATGTTGTATAGAGATACTTTACCACAGCTCCACCTGAGCACCATGACATGTTGTATAGAGATACTTTACCACTGCTCCACCTGAGCACCGTGACATGTTGTATAGAGATACTTTACCACTGCTCCACCTGAGCACCATGACATGTTGTATAGAGATACTTTACCACAGCTCCACCTGAGCACCGTGACATGTTGTATAGAGATACTTTACCACTGCTCCACCTGAGCACCATGACATGTTGTATAGAGATACTTTACCACAGCTCCACCTGAGCACCGTGACATGTTGTATAGAGATACTTTACCACTGCTCCACCTGAGCACCATGACATGTTGTATAGAGATACTTTACCACAGCTCCACCTGAGCACCGTGACATGTTGTATAGAGATACTTTACCACTGCTCCACCTGAGCACCATGACATGTTGTATAGAGATACTTTACCACTGCTCCACCTGAGCACCATGACATGTTGTATAGAGATACTTTACCACAGCTCCACCTGAGCACCGTGACATGTTGTATAGAGATACTTTACCACTGCTCCACCTGAGCACCATGACATGTTGTATAGAGATACTTTACCACTGCTCCACCTGAGCACCATGACATGTTGTATAGAGATACTTTACCACTGCTCCACCTGAGCACCGTGACATGTTGTATAGAGATACTTTACCACTGCTCCACCTGAGCACCATGACATGTTGTATAGAGATACTTTACCACTGCTCCACCTGAGCACCATGACATGTTGTATAGAGATACTTTACCACTGCTCCACCTGAGCACCGTGACATGTTGTATAGAGATACTTTACCACTGCTCCACCTGAGCACCATGACATGTTGTATAGAGATACTTTACCACTGCTCCACCTGAGCACCATGACATGTTGTATAGAGATACTTTACCACTGCTCCACCTGAGCACCATGACATGTTGTATAGAGATACTTTACCACTGCTCCACCTGAGCACCGTGACATGTTTGCTATTCTGCTATTTTTTTATTTGAAAACGTGTGAACATTTTCCAAGATGGAAACGATTATGACGATTATGCAAAAATAATTGCGATAATTGCGATTAACGATTATGTAATAATTGTGACAGGCCTAGATATTCAGTGATTGGTTTTAGGCCCTGTGGGAGAACAATGATGTGAGTCGACACAAAATACTTTCAGCTTTGTAACAGAGTATGAAAGTACAGCAAATGATGTTTAAAACATTTAAATCTGAGAAAATGGGGGGGGGGATGCAAAAAATAATAATAATATATATATATATATATATATATATATATATATATATATATATATATATATATATATACACACACATTTTTTTTTTATTCAAGCTCAAAGTTACCTGTCTGCCTCTTACATAATTAATATAAATCTCTATGGGAAAAATGAATTGGGTCTGGAACGATGGAGCTCATTGAACCTGGTGGGGAACAAATCATATTTCATCATGATTTGTGTGCATGGGGTTCTCATCTTAAACAAGCTTAGTGCTTAATTAGAGATCCAGTTTAGTAGACCTTGTATTGTGAATTTGTACTTCCATGTACTGTTATGTACTGTCATGTACTATTCTCATGTCTTACTAAATAAACTACATCAATCAATCAATCAAAGTAATCTCTCAAGAACAGAGTAAAAAAAACAGCAGAGGTCGCTGTTTTTCCTTTTTATTTGACGATGGGTTCCCAGATTGGGAACATAGAGATGACACCAATCTGGCAACACTGGGAGGCAGTCGGACACCATTGACTGTTACACCTCGTTGAGGGAGGGGCGCAGCATGTGTTGCCATGTCCGCTTATTATAAGCGACTTCGGGCTTGTTTTTCTGTAAAGTAGCTCGTTTGTGTTGTTTTTGGCTTGTTTCTAAAGTGTAGTTGTTGTTTAAACCAGTGGTTCTCAAACATTGTCATAAAGGACCCCTAGATTAATATGTATTTGTCTGCGGACCCCCATCTGAAAATATGATGTGCCAGGGACCAGTGTTGGAAAGTAACTAAAGTAATATGTAACTTAAAGTAATATTATTACTTTTTCCCAGTAACTAGTAAAGTAACTAATTACTTTCACGTTTTGAGTAATATTATTACCTTTACTTTTTTTCCAAAAGTAATTTATTACTTTTTTTCACGAGCCTTGGTGGTACTCTGGGTTTGAGTGTGTTTATTTGATCCTGTGTTGTTTTTGGTCAATTGATATAATGGTAGACTGGTTGGGATCCAGTTGCTATGCAGGCTGCTTGCTGATCCGGTCTAGAGCGGATACGGAAACGTTGCGCACTTGTCTATGTGTGAATTATCAGCTGCGGAAGGGCGGGCCTTAAACCGGATCAAACAGTGTTGCCATGTCTGCTTATTATAAGCGACTTGTTAACCAATGAAGACGCGCCGTAAGCTTGTAGGTTGGCTATTTTCAATATATATATATATATATATATATATATATATATATATATATATATATATATATATAGGTCACTGACTGTGGCATATATATATATATATATATATATATATATATATATATATATATATACACACTATGGGAGCCTTTTTATTTTTGTATTTTATTAGAATACATTTTGTTTAATAAACAACAGAAGTTGTTCAAAGATTGTGTCTCATGATGAGTCATTATCTGTTTGAGCCCAGGGTGTTTGAATTTGAATATTTTTTTAGGCAAAAAATACATGAAATACATTTAAATTACTTCCAAAAAAGTCCTTGCGGTCTTGTTTCCATTGAGGTCCTTAGTATTCAATTCATAGTCAAATGGTTTTCATTTAGTCTGTAAGTTATGAATTCATACACAGTAAAAGTCTTAGTGTTAATATAATTGAAATGAGTGTACAAATAGAACCAAATGGACCCGTCATGTGTACAGAACACTTTTCAGAGTTAAATCAACAATGAGGATTTTACAATGTAGGCTGCAGAAAAGAGAAAAAAAACAACTGCTAATGTTGAAAATGCAAAGTCAGACTTTTGGGGAGAAAGGATGCAATTACTGGGGGCGAGAAAAAAGAAAGTAACTAAGTAATAAGTAACTAGTTACTTTTGGCAGGGAGTAATAAGTAAAGTAACTACATTACTTTTTAAACAAGTAATATGTAATAAGTAACATATTACTATGTTGTAGTAACTATTCCAACACTGCCAGGGACCCCCATAGGCTACCAGATTACGATGTATGCAACACGTACATCGGCCAGGGACCCCCCCTCACAAGATTTGTGTTTTTTTTATGTATTTGAAAATAGCAGATCTACAAGCTCACAACATGACGCGTTGTGAGCTTGTAGATTTGCTATTTTCAAAAGATTTGTATACATTTGAAAACTTGAAATGGGACATTCTGCATAATGAATACTTTAGTACTTTAAGTACATCATGATACCAATATTTTTGTACTTTCACTCAAGCCCATTTTGAAATCCGGACTTTTACTTGTAACAGAGTATTTCTACATTACAGTATTGAATCCTTAACTCGAGCAAGAAATGTGAGTACTTTTCCCACCACTGATGGAAGCTTACTTCTCTCGCACAATCTGGCAACACCGGGAGGCAGCCAGTCGGACAGAATTGACTGTAACACCAGACGGTTTGTTTACGCAGAGCCACCAGAAGCTAACTGTTAGCTGCTAACAGAACAACAACAACGTTTTATACCTTTAATTAACTAATTAACTAATTAAGTCACTCAGTCATCATGAAGCCCGCGGTGGACGAGATGTTTCCAGAAGGAGCAGGTCCTTATGTGGATCTAGACGAGGTGGGTTGAACTGATGCTATGCTAATGCTATGCTATGCTAGTTAGCTTATCGTGACCTGTTAGCCCTAACCACAGTCATGGATGAACTTCAACCTGGTGTTTGCACTTTCTCCCTTCCTGCTCCCTACATCTACATAAAGGTTCATATTTCAAATATAAAGTGTTTACCTCATGACCACGGATGTTATTATTATGTACGGGTCCTCAGATGTACCTGTATCTTCACTATTGTTCAATAAAAGCATTTAAATCTGATCGGTGGCCATTTTATCCGTAGTCGCTCCATTATGCTTTCATATTCGTGACCCTATCGGTTGGGAGGTGTATTGCACTCCTCTGATACATTATAACTCTATGAGAAAATGTCCACCGATCGGATTAAAATGCTTTTTATTAAATAATACGGCATATAAAAGGTACTTCTGATGACCCGTACATAATTATAACATCCGTGGCCATGAGATAAACAGTTTATAAATTGAAATATGAAGGTTTATGTAGATGTACGGAGCAGAAAGAGAGAAAGACACCAGGTTGAAGTTCATCCATGACTGCCATGTTTCAGGGTTACATCATATCATAGAATGACTTCATGTTTCAATGAATGGCGGTAAACTAAATGAATTGTTAAATGTGTCCTTGATATTACAGCATCTGGCTTTAACTTTGGTGAGAGGCGATTTTCCCATGAATTAATTTAATTACATTTAATTGTAGGAAGACTTTAAATTAAAGGACATGTTGGATAATTTATTTGAATACTTTATTAACAGTTTGCAAAGACAATCACAGTGAAGTACAGTTCAATACAAGGTCTATTGAGAGGATTTAAAACCCAAGAAAGCACTATGGCTTGTTTCCATTGGGGTCCTTTGTACTCAATTAATCAGAATAATAATCCTGTCTAGACAAGGAACAGCAGACTAGAGAGAGATGGGCATTGAATTGTCCTCCTAAAATAATTTAATTGAACCTTCTAAATACATGTATTATATATATTTCTCTCTACTTGTGTGTCTGACATTAAAGAGGAAGTAAAAAACCTAAGATGTCCTCAAACCACTGGTTGTAATATTCTGTGTTGCAGGCAGGGGGCAGCAGTGGCCTACTCATGGACCTGGCAGCCAATGAAAAAGCAGTACACTCAGATTTCTTCAATGGTACACACACAACACCCCACACAACACACACACACACACACACACACACACACACACACACACACACACACACACACACACACACACACACACACACACACACACACACACACACACACACACCACACCACACACACACACCCCCCACACACACACACACACACACACACACACACACACACCACACACACACACACACACACACACACACACACACACACACACACACACACACACACACACACACACACACACACACCACACACACACAAGCTGTCCACAAACCTACATGTGGGGTGTAATATATTAGATTTAAATGGACATACTATATTCTCTGTATTTAAGTTGGACTAGACAGTTTGGTGATGGGGAGACACCTTTTTTTGGTTAAAAAGCAACTGGTCTGGGAAAGCATTACTCTAAACCCTACACACACAAGCTGTCCACACAAGCTGGTGCTACGAGCTTGTAGATTTTCAACTGAAATGATATGTATTTGTCCGTGGACCCCCCCCCCCCCTTTTTGAAAATATTTTAGTTTCAGGGATTTGCATACATTTTCACGATTTTCTTATTCTAAAAAATATCAGATGTACAAGCTCTTAGCGTGGCTAAGCTTGTACATCTGATATTTTTGAATAGCCAAATAAATGTTAAAATGACACAGATGCTTTCCCGGTCTTAATGGATTAACAAAGTTTAGGTAGCCTATGAGAACAGTCGTGATGTTTTGCTAGAAGTTGTTTGTAATGTTTCTAACTCTAGGGGTCAGAACAGCTGTTGGTCTTTCTGTCTGTTTTAGTCTCACTTTGCAGACGGGGCTGTCCCTCACCCTGACTCATAACCTGTTCACTTCACATGTAAACTTCAAGTTACATGGGAAGTCACACACAGACAGACAGACAGACACAGACAGACAGACAGACAGACACACACACAGACACACTTGGGCATATCACATTATGCACAAACACACATACTGTATACATACAGATATTTATTATACAGTATAGTGTATTTATATAGATGGGCACACACATACATCAACATCCTTAGACAAAAAACGCCAACCGGAACACTCGCCCCAAAACGCACTCGCCCCCATTTTTTGCATGCAAAACACGCTCGCCCCCAGCGGTTCTTGTATTTTTGTCTCCTACGTCCGTCCGTCCGTCCGTGTGTCCTTGTGTCCGTCCGTCCGTCCGTGTGTTACCAGATAATCTCCGGCACTGTTGGCCCGGTCGCTGCGAAACTTTGCACACACACTCCCTGGATGCCAATTCAGAACCTCTGCTCCACATTTTTTCACATGGGCCTGTTATAGCGCCACCAGGAAGCCGATTTGTGCAAAACCCATTTTTCCCCATTACTCCTACAGCTTTTAACCAAACGTCATGCAAATGGTACACAATGGCCCTCATTTATCAACGCAGTGCAGCCCAAATAATGGGCGTACGGCGAGATCACCGCACCTTTCGGCATTTATCAATATATCCTGACGTGGGCTTCATCCTACCATACGCTGAGATCTCACGTCTGGTCGAGACCAGTTGTTGACGTTGGCTGCGCCCGTTTATTCCATCCTAGACCTGCGAGCAGCATTGTCTGACTGTCTGACAGGCATCTGGACACATAATCCACTCCTAAATATATATCTACACTAATAAATAATCCCTGTGAAAATATAACATTTTATAAAGTAATTTAAACAAACTGCTTTAACAGTCATTCAGTTGCATTGGCTATTTTAAAATAACAGATCTGCAAGCTCAAAAACGGGTCGCATCGCGACGCGTTGTGAGCTTGTAGATCTGCTATTTTCAAAATATACAGCGCTTCTGCGAGCGCATTTTCGGGACTCCCGACGATCTTTTCATGGACAGTGAGGTGTACAAACTTACAGTAGCTTGTCCTATTTTATGGAGTTATGTCATAGAGAGTTTTGAAGACTACAACCTGGCTGCAGGGTTAACGATATAAACCCGACGCTCCAATCTCTTATTAACGTGGCGGCACGGAATCACTGCCGCCCGTCCGAGTCTCACAGGGAATATCCTACATGACTGCTTGTGCACTGCTCGGTATGGGTTAAATACATTAATATGCAAACGTATTCCATTCATGGCGATGTGATTGGTATCATAATATGTCATTCATGTAGGCTACAAGCCTACGTGACAAAGATTGTACCGGTACGGATTACATGAAAAACACGTGTGTGTGTGTGTGTGTGTGTGTGTGTGTGTGTGTGGGTGTGGGGGGAAACTCTTTCTTATTGGCTTTTCATGATGATGTCTTTGGTCGTATTCTGGTTCTTCAATCTTCATGTCGTAAAATCAGGGCGTTTTGAGAATATTTAAGGGCGTGTTATTTAAATGACGCTCGTTTTCAGACGTGAGATTTATCAAAGCTCCAACCTGATATACGCCAGGATCGGCTGTATAGGATCCTTTGA
This sequence comes from Gymnoscopelus braueri, assembly GCF_963280865.1. Lineage (NCBI taxonomy): Eukaryota > Metazoa > Chordata > Actinopteri > Myctophiformes > Myctophidae > Gymnoscopelus > Gymnoscopelus braueri. The sequence goes on from NC_137623.1 coordinate 1,935,851, forward strand.
TAAATGTGACTTCGACGTTGGTGTACGGCCGAATATATAGAAAAATATACGCCGGTTTATACGCTGCATTGATAAATGAGGGCCAGTATCTCTATAGATCTGTCCCATTTCCCATATTCCATCCTCATTGGCTAAGGTTGGCTTCCAAAATGTGCAGGATTGGTCCGTTCTGAACAAAATGCCTCAAATCATGAACGCAGCTTGCGATTTCCGTGAAATTTCACAAACACATTCCCACTAGGCCGAAGAAGAAATGCCACCATTTTCACATTGGCCTGTTGTAGCGCCACCATCAGGTCTAATATGGCAAACCACATTTTTGGAATCAATCATGAATGCAGTGTCCGATTGGCGTGAAAGGCCTAAGAATCAATGGCACCCTTTTCACATTGGCCTATTATAGCGCCACCAGGAGGCCACAATAACGTACCTGACCTGGTGGAGACCTGTGCTCCAAGGAGCACTTTTTCTAGTAGTATTTGATTTACTGAGGTTAAGGTTAGGAATAAGGTTAGGTTTAGACATAGTTTTACTGAGGTTACATTTAGGAATAAGGTTAGGTTTAGACATAGTTTTACTGAGGTTACATTTAGGAATAAGGTTAGGTTTAGACATAGTTTTACTGAGGTTAAGGTTAGGAATAAGGTTAGGTTTAGACATAGTTTTACTGAGGTTAAAGTAATACTAGGTAACGTTTTCAACAAAACTAAAGTTAAATTGTATATCTTTTGCGAGTGGCAAAAGTTTCACAACACTCACTCCGTGAATTTCACCCCCGGAAGCCTTTTATTTATATATTTTCTATTGAAAGTGGACTGGGGGGACTTTCCCGGGGAAATGACGTTCCTGGCCAACGTCATGACGTCGTGGCCGACGTCCCCAGGAACTACCGCAACGGTTTCCTGTTTGGCCAGGAACTACCGCGCTATAACAAAAAGGAACCTCACGCTGATGTTAAGATAATGTAGGATTGGAAGATCGAAAAAGAACAGAAAAAGAAAGCACAGCTCATGGTAACTAATGCTCCACTGGCTAAGAGAAACGATCCGTAGATAGTATAAAACAATTAAAAGATCGCTTTTTGAAACGCTTCCGGCTTCCGGTGAAAACGAATGGAATTCTGGGTAATCGAGGATTACGGAAATTGTATGCAGTGACGGTAGTGACCAGCAGAGGTTGCTAAAAATCGTTATTTGGGATTCTGCATTGTACAACTTTAAGGTTAGGAATAAGGTTAGGTTTAGACATAGTTTTACAGAGGTTAAGTTTAGGAATAAGGTTTAGGTTTAGACATAGTTTTACTGAGGTTAAGGTTAGGAATAAGGTTAGGTTTAGACATAGTTTTACTGAGGTTAAGGTTAGGAATAAGGTTAGGTTTAGACATAGTTTAACTGAGGTTACGTTTAGGAATAAGGTTAGGTTTAGACATAGTTTTACTGAGGTTAAAGGTAGGGTAAGTGATTTGCGTTGGTTAAAATAATTGTTAAATAGCTCTATATTCTGATAGTACTCATTGCTATAAGTGTTTGTTCAGTATTAGGAGTCTCCTTGTCTCTCCACCTCTTTATTAAACAGAAAATGCATTTTCGTTTCAGTTTCATTTCCAATTTTATCCAACCAGGACAGAGAACTCAATCAGGATATAGATTAAACAAGTGAAATTGGAAGTGATGACACTAAGAAATGAGCAGACAAAATTTGAACTGGAACACTATACAAATTAAGCTTAAAAATGGGTACTTTCTCCTGATTGGCTGAGATTTTGACACCTACCGAAAAATGTATTTTCTGTTTATTAAAGAGCTGGAGACTCAGGGAGACATCTGTTACTGAAAAAACACTTTATAGCAATGATTACTATCAGAATATAGTATTTTAACCTTTTAACAAAAAACTTTTTGTTTTAACCAAAAAATATCACTTACCCTACCTTTAAGGTTAGGAATAAGGTTAGGTTTAGACATAGTTTTACAGAGGTTAAGTTTAGGAATAAGGTTAGGTTTAGACATAGTTTAACTGAGGTTACGTTTAGGAATAAGGTTAGGTTACACATAGTTTTACTGAGGTTAAGTTTAGGAATAAGGTTAGGTTTAGACAAAGTTTTACTGAGGTTAAGGTTAGGAATAAGGTTAGGTTTAGACATAGTTTAACTGAGGTTAAGTTTAGGAATAAGGTTAGGTTTAGGCATAGTTTAACTGAGGTTAAGTTTAGGAATAAGGTTAGGTTTAGACATAGTTTTACTGAGGTTAAGGTTAGGAATAAGGTTAGGTTTAGACATAGTTTTACTGAGGATAAGGTTAGGAATAAGGTTAGGTTTAGACATAGTTTTACTGAGGATAAGGTTAGGAATAAGGTTAGGTTTAGACATAGTTTTACTGAGGTTAAGGTTAGGAATAAGGTTAGGTTTAGACATAGTTTTACTGAGGATAAGGTTAGGAATAAGGTTAGGTTTAGACATAGTTTTACTGAGTTTAAGGTTAGGAATAAGGTTAGGTTTAGACATAGTTTTACTGAGGATAAGGTTAGGAATAAGGTTAGGTTTAGGCATAGTTTACTGAGGTTAAGGTTAGGAATAAGGTTAGGTTTAGACATAGTTTACTGAGGTTAAGGTTAGGAATAAGGTTAGGTTTAGACATAGTTTTACTGAGGTTAAGGTTAGGAATAAGGTTAGGTTTAGACATAGTTTTAGTGAGGTTAAGGTTAGGAATAAGGTTAGGTTTAGACATAGTTTTAGTGAGGTTAAGGTTAGGAATAAGGTTAGGTTTAGACATAGTTTTAGTGAGGTTAAGGTTAGGAATAAGGTTAGGTTTAGACATAGTTTTAGTGAGGTTAAGGTTAGGAATAAGGTTAGGTTTAGACATAGTTTTAGTGAGGTTAAGGTTAGGAATAAGGTTAGGTTTAGACATAGTTTTACTGAGGTTAAGGTTAGGAATAAGGTTAGGTTTAGACATAGTTTTAGTGAGGTTAAGGTAAGGAATAAGGTTAGGTTTAGACATAGTTTTAGTGAGGTTAAGGTTAGGAATAAGGTTAGGTTTAGACATAGTTTTACTGAGGTTAAGGTTAGGAATAAGGTTAGGTTTAGACATAGTTTTAGTGAGGTTAAGGTTAGGAATAAGGTTAGGTTTAGACATAGTTTTAGTGAGGTTAAGGTTAGGAATAAGGTTAGGTTTAGACATAGTTTTAGTGAGGTTAAGGTTAGGAATAAGGTTAGGTTTAGACATAGTTTTAGTGAGGTTAAGGTTAGGAATAAGGTTAGGTTTAGACATAGTTTTAGTGAGGTTAAGGTTAGGAATAAGGTTAGGTTTAGACATAGTTTTACTGAGGTTAAGGTTAGGAATAAGGTTAGGTTTAGACATAGTTTTAGTGAGGTTAAGGTTAGGAATAAGGTTAGGTTTAGACATAGTTTTACTGAGGTTAAGGTTAGGAATAAGGTTAGGTTTAGACATAGTTTTAGTGAGGTTAAGGTAAGGAATAAGGTTACGTTTAGGAAAACCTGGTGGCGACCGTTCCGAGGTCGCCGGATTTGACCCCGGGGGGAGTGTGTTTTGCGGCGAGCGTTCTCGTATTCCAAAAAAACAAACAGGCGTATACGTGCACGGTCGGGAGCACACACACTTTACGATAATGCGTTTTCCGTCTTGCTTGCAGCGTCGGCTACACAGCAGCACATGACCTAGAAAAGAGCTGATTGTTAAAAAGGAGTGAAGAGGTGGGCTAGCGGAGGGAAGGAGAGGGGGATGAAGGATAAAGGAGTGGAGCGGAGGGAAGGAGAGGGGGATAAAGTCACTTTATGGAGCCTGTTAGACTCAGGCTCAGCAGGACACCTCGCCAGTCAGCCTCTTTGAACACACACACACACACACACACACACACACTCACACACACAGACACTCACACGTCACACATGCACACGCCACACACACACACACACACACACACACACACACACACACACACACACAGACCTTGTGAATGTTTGTAATAAGGCTGATGTCCTGCAGCAGTGTGACGTGTCACAGACAGAGCTGTAGCGCTCGCTCACACACCGGCTTCAGATGCTCTCAATGCACTGAACGGACATAGTTGATTGTCTGTCCTGATGAAGGTCTAACGACCGAAACGTCGAATAAAGAGCTACACATGTTTTTGCAAGATCCAGACGGTGTGAGGGTCCTATTCTTTGGTTTAACCATCAGAGATCTCCTCCTAAAGTCTGCATTTTTTTTACTAACGCACCTGTAGCTAACCCTTGAGGTGTGCATCGGCCTCCTTCACAAATGCACTGAACGAGACATTATCACCTTTAATCAGACTTTAATCAGAATACCCACAGGGCTCAGTGTTTTGTCGTTATTCTGTGGGTCGATGAAAGTCGGGGAAAACGCTCACCTCAAAACATGACTAACTATTCTAGTGCCCATAGAGCACATAACTCGGACGGCGCAAGCGACACTTGGCAACGTTTCGGCACGGCAACTCGCTCGCTTTAGCTCGCCCGCCTGGTGCCTCTCGTGGCTCAAGTACGCTTGAGACGGGGCGCCTCCGACGCGGTCCAACACTATACTACTTTATACAAAACACCTTCTGAGCCCCGTGGATAGGTCAGGATGTCTTCATTAGACCAGATTCAGATTCACTTTTATTGTCACTTAGATGCACAGGTACATACATGTGAAAAACGTACGCTCGGAAGCTCCAATAATAAAACATTAAAGCATGATAAAACAACCTAAAACACTCATAAGCACTAAATAAACACAGGCAAAAAAAAACTGTTTAATCAACCAATCACTAGTCTGATTAACACATTGCATGCCAGTCGCGTAGATCTACGCGAACCTATTTAAAGCCGCAGCGTGCCAGTCGCGTAGATCTACGCGAACCGCCGATTCCCATGTTAAGTGCCCCAGGTGCACTTTCCGAATTTTTTTGATCCATTTCCGTTTCCGGTTTCCGGTCGGAAACGGAATTATTCGGGTTCCGTTTTTTTCGATCGTATCCGCTTCCTGTCTGGGATCCTGTTTAAAACTCGATTTTCTCTGGTTGTTGTTTTTCTCCTCGCTGATCACTGTTTACCGTTGATCGGCTGTAGCTTCAAGATGGCGGCACGGATTTGGAAACTGTTTTCGCTCGCCGTTTCTCACGGATCCGCTGTGTGTTTAGAACCAAATGAACGCGCACTTTTAACTTATTTAGCGAGGTCTGTGGCGACATGAAAAAAACTAAAAAACAACAATAAAACGCTGGCACTGGTGAGTACATTATGAGATTAAACTCTGGCATGGAATGTGTTAAACGTGGGTAGGTCAGTGTCTCACCCACTTAGTAGGGCTGTCCCCGACTCAGGATTTATTGAGTCGACTCAGAGTCGCTGAGTAGAGTGCTGCTTTTAAGAGTAAACACTCTTAAAAGCTCATAGCTAGGCATAATTTTTTTAAGGGTCCGTGTCCTTCATAACCTCAAAATGCTTCCAAACTTTTAGCATGCGCACCCCCCCAGTGAGTGGGGGGGGGGGGTGTTTGCTGGCTCGACTCAAGGAATGCGAGTCGACGTCAGACGCCAGGCTCCTCGACCGACGCGTCGACTTTTAGGGGACAGCCCCACTACTTAGACCAATCCATAGTCTGTTTAAAACGTGATAACGTCCCATTCGGTGCATTGACAGCATCCTAAATGGGTGTCCGGTCAGTATGAGAAGGAGTAACACACATGCACCGGCTTTCCCATACTGCCGTCACACCGCTACATGTATGTGATACATACATGCCTAATACCGCCATAGTAGTAGTAGCGTATGTAGATCAGTTGTCAAACTCATATGTTACTTTAATATCAGTGGTTTTCAAACAGTTTTCATGTCAAGGACCACCAGAATGATATGTATTTGTCCACAGACCCCCATCTCTAAATATGTTGTTCCAGGGACTCCCCAGAAGCAAAGATATGAGTAAAAAAAATGCCTTCATTTTTTAAATATATATTCAAAGATTTGCACAAATGTTCATGATTTAAAAAAGAAAAATAGCCAAAGAAATCTTAAGATGACACAGATGCGTTCCTGGTCTTAATGGATCCATGAAAACAATAGCCAGCAGTTTAAAGGCACTTCAGATGCTCAACCCAATCACCATCTAGTCTCTCCATTCAGCAGATTTTAGTATTTATGTATTTTGGGGCTTCTTGTGCCTTTACTGATAGGACAGTAGTTTTGACAGGAAATGGGGAGTGACATGCGGCAAAGACTAAAATTAATGAAAACAAAAAAAAGAGTACATTTCTAACTAAAACTGCGTATGCACACGTTAATAAAAATAAAATAAAAATCATAATGCTGGTTGTGTGCGTGTGTGTATATATATGTGTGCGTGCACGTGACTTCATAAAAAATAGCTTCCACCCCAGTTAAAAAGTGTGCACTACACCCCTGGTCAAAGATCATAACTGTTCTAAATGTGTAAAACAGAAAGACACTGGAGCCAGCCGGTCAGGAGTGGAATGAGTCGATTGTAGCGTAATTAGCGGAGAATGTATAGGAACAGCTGGGAACCTAATTTTAACCCTGTTCCCTTCTTCTTCTCCTTCTTCTCCTCCTTCTCCCCCTTCCTTTCTATTTGTCCATTTCTTGTCACTCGTTGTGTCTCTACATAATGTCTATCTGCAGACTTTGAGGACCTGTTCGATGACGATGACCTGCAGTAGTGGATGACGGCATCTGAAGAAAGTGTGTGTGTGTGTGTGTGTGTGTGTGTATGTGTGCGCAATCCCAACTGTGAAAACAGCCTCTTGAAACGAGATCTCCCATTTTCTGTATAGCCCCCCCCCCTCCTATCACTTTGCTGAAATAAAGCTTTTTGTAAAGAAAAGAGTTGTGGTCGACTTCAATCAGGTTTTTGCACTTTTTTTTTAAAGCGAATATTTGTAACTCAAATCTTTGCTTCTGGGGGATTCTACAAATGTCTTCTAAATCCTAACAGTTTCCTGAAAAACGTACGTTGCTATAATATCAGTTGTTCTCAAACCTGTTTCATGTCAAGGACCCCCAAAATGATATGTATTTGGCCACGGACCCCCATCTCAAAATATGTTGTTCCAGGGAACCCCCAGAAGCAAAGATTTGAGTTAAAAATGTTCGCTTTAAAAATATATATATATATTCAAAGATTTGCAAAGATTTTTCAAAAAAAATCTACAAGCTCATTTGGAAAAATATTGAATATGTGTGCAAATCTTTGAATATTTGCACATAAACTCAGCGGTTCTTAAACCTTTTTCATCTCAAACCCTTTTCATGTCAAGGGTCCCCAAAATGATATGTATTTGGCCATGGACCCCCCCCCATCTCAAAATATGTTGTTCCAGGGACAACGTATGTCAGAAGCAAAGATTTTAGTTAAAAATGTTCCCTTTATAAATATATATATATATTCAAAAGATTTGCCCAAATCTTATGTTTGCACATCTTTGAATATTTGCACATAATATCAGTGGTTCTCAAACCTTTTTCATCTCAAACCTTTTTCATGTCAAGGACCCCTAAAATTATATGTATTTGGCCGCGGCCCCCCATCTCAAAATATATTGTTCCAGGGACCCCCTTCAGAATCAAAGATTTGAGTTAAAGATGTCGTTAAAAAAAAAATATATATATATATATATGGAAAGATTTGCACACATTGTCACGATTTTTCTAAAATAGCAGATCTACAAGCTCATAGCGCGGCACTCTGTGCCGCGATATGAGCTTGTAGATCTGCTGTTTTTGAATGGCCAAAGTATAAAAGAATCCATCCTACCACTTTGTAAAGAAAAGTAAAAAAGAGAAGAGTTGTGGTCAACAACTTAAACCAGGTGTGTCTGCGTCCCGTACATTCCTGCTCCTGAGAACATTATTATGAGTTGAGATGGTTTTGGCTTTTTTTGTCGTGTTGGAATCTGTCCTCTCCGGCCTGGAGATTGCAGGTTTGCAGGCGCTGGCGGCAACACCTGTTAACCGAATGTAATTATATACCAGATTACAGTGTGAACATGACCACGAGATGTCTGCTTTAGGGCAGGAGAAGAGAAGACGAGAACAGAGAGACTTATCGTCCAAAAAGGTGTAAATGAATCTATTAAGACCCGGAACGCATCGGTGTACATTTTTAAAGATTTATTTGGCTATTCAAAAATAGCAGATCTACAAGCTCATAGCGGGGCACCGAGTGCTGCGCTACGAGCTCGTAGATCTGCCATTTTTGTGGAAAATCTGTGCAAATCTTTGAATATAATATGTTTTAAAGGCAAACATTTTTAACTCAAATCTTTGCTTCTGGGGGTCCCCGGAACAATATTTTTTGAGATGGGGGTCCACGGCCAAATACATATAATTGTTTTGTGGTCCCTGACATGGTAAAGTTGTAGCACCACTGATATAGCAGCATACTGTTAGGATTTAGAAAACATTTTTAGATATGTATTTGGCTGCGGACCCCCATCTCAAAATGTTAAGTTCCAGGGACCCCCCCCCCCCCCCCAGAAGCAAAGATTTGAGTTACAAATGTTTGCTTTAAAAATATATATTCAATGATTTGCACACATTTTCAAGATTTTTCAAAAAAATGCAGATCTACAAGCTCATAGCGCGGCACTCTGTGCCTGCGGCCAAATAAATCCTAATAGTGTGTTGCTATCAGTGGTGCTCCAACTTATGTATTTGGCCGTGGACCCCCATCTAAAAATATCTTGTTCCAGGGACCCCCAGAAGCAAATATTGGAGAAATTTTTCGCTTTAAAAAAATAAAATAATATATATATATATATATATATCCAAAGATTTGCACACATTTTCACCATTGAGGGTTGTATGAGCTTGTATATCTGCTATTTTTTAATAGCCAAATAAATCTTAAAAGCATGAGTTCCAGGTCTTTAATTGATTACAAAACCTGAGTGTCTGTAAAGTGAGCCACGCTAGATCATTCAGCACCTCAAAAATATATCTAATTACCAGTCTGTTTATGTAAAAACTAAAGATACTTGTCGTTACTCACTAAAGACACTATCCTTTAACGTTGTGATAATAATGTCTCACTTATTTTTTGCTGTCAATTGCTTCCTATGGTTAAAATATCTCATATAGGAACAAGAGGTCTTCTGAACATTGCAGGGGTCCAAGGACATTAATGTTTCAATATGAATCAACATTTCCTCCTTAAAGGGCTAGACCACTCTGACCTTGCCATGATGTAACTTGAAAGGTGAACAAGAAATCAAAAATAATTGCTCCATTGATTAGAAATTGATAATTCAAAATTTGCTCCTCATTATAAAACAAAAAAACAGTACAGGGTTTGGTGATGTTCTATATTGTCTGAATCAACTTTGTTTGCGTTTGTTTACGTGGTAAAAGAGAGAGAGCTGTTTTACCGTACAATGTAAGTCAATGAGGAGTCATATTTTGGAGTCATAATGAGGAGTCATATTTTGAATGATCAATTTCTAATCAATGGAGCAATTATATTTGATTTCTTGTTCACCTTTGGAGTTACATCATGGCAAGGTAACCATGCACAACCCAAACCTCTACCAAAGTGGTCTTGCCCTTTAAATGTTGGTGTACCTGCTGGCTGGAATATCCGGTAGGATGGACCCACAATATGACCAGTGTTGCCATGTCCGCTTATTATAAGCAACTTTGGGCTTGTTTTTCTGTAAAGTCGCTTGTGAATATTGATAGTTGCGGGTTGTAGGTTTTGGGGGCTTGTTTCTAAAGTGTAGTTGCTTATTTGGGGTCGCTTCCTAAATGCTGTTTAAACCTGGTTCTCAAACAGGTTCTTTTGAAAAAACTTATGTTGCTATAATCAGTGGTTCTCAAACCTTTTCCATGTCAAGGACCCCCAAAGTGATATGTATTTGGCTGCGGTCATCCCCGTCCCCCATCCCCCCCGCAAAGATTTGAGTTAAAAACGTTTGCTTTAAAAATATATATTCAAAGATTTGCACACATTTTCATGATTTTTCAAAAAATAGATCTACAAGCACGGCACTCATGGATATTTTTTTGTTTTTGTCTCATTCCTAAGCTGCTAATTTGATGACCAGCGGTTCCGGTAGGAGACACAAAGGAGACTCTTTGTGTCTCCTACCGGAACCGCTGCTGGTCATCCAATTATTGTCTTAGGAATGAGACGAAAACAGAAAAGAATGATCTCCATGGAGTGACTAATACATAGAAAACAAGTCATTTTGGGGGTGAACTATCCCTTTAAATGTGTGAGTGTCTGTATTGTTAACAAGGCTGGCAGGTCCAAACACACTTTAACTGACGGGGAAACTGTACATTATGAAATTCCTCATGTGTAGACCAGCTGTCCCTCTGTGTGTGTGTGTGTGTGTGTGTGTGTGTGTGTGTGTGTGTGTGTGTGTGTGTGTGTGTGTGTGTGTGTGTGTGTGTGTGTGTGTGTGTGTTCAGACAGAGGCTGTGGTTTGGCCCTCTAGAACTATTAAAGACTGAGAAATGCTTATGTGGCACCTTGACTCTCCTTCATTACTTCCTTCTGTTGTCTCCTATTCCCTCTGTCCTTTCCTTCATTACTTCCTTCTGTTGTCTCCTATTCCCTCTGTCCTTTCCTTCATTACTTCCTTCTGTTGTCTCCTATTCCCTCTGTCCTTTCCTTCATTACTTCCTTCTGGTGTCTCCTACTCCCTCTGTCATTTCCTTCATTACTTCCTTCTGTTGTCTCCTTAATCCCTCTGTCCTTTCCTTCATTACTTCCTTCTGTTGTCTCCTACTCCCTCTGTCCTTTCCTTCATTACTTCCTTCTGTTGTCTCCTATTCCCTCTGTCCTTTCCTTCATTACTTCCTTCTGTTGTCTCCTACTCCCTCTGTCCTTTCCTTCATTACTTCCTTCTGTTGTCTCCTAATCCCTCTGCAATTAGAAATAATCTTTTACAAGTAAAAGTCCAAAGTTTAATTGAGTAAAAGTACAAAAGTATTGGCATCAAAATGTACTTAAAGTACCAAAAGTAGTAAGTACTCATTATGCAGAATGTCCCTTTTCACAAAGTTTTCAAATGTATAAAAATCATTTGAAAATAGCAGATCTACAAGCTCACAATGCGTCGCATCGCGACACATTGTGAGCTTGTAGATCTGCTTGTAGATCTGCCGAAATGTATAGTCAGGGCTGAAGTGGTTAATGTATGTCTTGTAATAATAATCTAAATCTACAAAGTAACTAGTAACTAACGTTTTCAAATAATTGTAGTGGAGTAAAAGTACAATATTTGCCTCTGAGATGTAGTGGAGTAGAATTAAAAGTTCTAAAGTAAAAAATTACCTCAAAATTGTACTTAAGTACAGTACTTGAGTACATGTACTTAGTTACTTTCCACCACTGCTGATCAATGACCTTATAGGCCTGTCCTCCCTCTCTCTCTCTCTCTCTCTCTTTTCTCTTTCTCCTCCTTTCTCCACGTCTTCATCATCTCTCTCTCCGCTCCGGTGTGTTCCCTCCTCCCACCTTCTCTCTCTTCCTGTCTTTAATTACAGGCAGGGCTTCTGATTGGCTGGAAGGTCTCGCCCAATCGGGTGTCTAGTTGAGGCGAGATCCTCGACCCCCTCAGGAGTTCCTCTGAGAGTGTGTTTGTTTTGTGTCTGTTGGTAATTGCCTTAATGAATACTAGTGTGTGTGTGTGTGTGTGTGTGTGTGTGTGTGGGGGGGGGGGGTCTGTTTAAAACCTGCTGAATCCCTTTTCCAGGGCAGTCTTGTCAGGAGGGCTGTGGGGACAGGGTGTGTGCCACGAATCTCTTTCACACACACATACACACACACACACACACACACACACACACACACACCTGGGTGTATATATATGTACATGTAAACCCTGGGAGCACCACACTGAGCCCAGGTGGAACAAGTCTTCTAACACAACAGGATCTACAGTACAGGGACACGGACCAGAGACTGAAGGTAAGGGAGCGCGCACGCACACACACACACACACACACACACACACACACACACACACACACACACACACACACACACACACACACACACACACACACACACACACACACACACACACACACACACACACACACACACACTCAACTCACCTGCTCAAAGTCAAACTAAAGTTAAAGGGATATTTCACCCCCAAATCACATGTTTTCCTATTGATTACTCCCCCATGGAGACATGAATTCATGGATATTTTATACATTTTTGTCTCATTCCTGAGACAATAATTTGATGACCGGCAGCGGTTCCGGTAGGAGACACAAAGAGTCTCCTTTGTGTCTCCTACCTGAACCGCTGCCTACCGGTCCGCTGGTCATCACGTTGTTGGCTTAGGAATGAGAGATGAATTCAAGTCTCCATGGGGTGACTAATCAATCGAAAAAGTCATTTTGGGGTGAACTATCCCTTTAATAAATGAATGTTGGATGTTCTGTCTTGTCATGCTGACATGTTGTCTTGTTCTGATAAATGCTGAATCCTACTGTTTTTAATAAGCTGCTCAGTTTGAATTCACTTTCTTTAATGTATTGATAGTCATGTTAGTGTTGTTACTGCTTGGCCTTGAGGAGGATTTCCGTTCCACGTGTGAGCGTGTACAGTAAATGACACGTCAGGTTAACCTTTGAACCCTGGACAGTTTGTGCATTCAGGTACTTTCCAATGATTCAAGTTCAGGTTGAAGAGCAGGAGAAACACCTGAACCGTCTGTTAACGTGTTTGTCTTATAGACGACATATGGTCACTTCACAGGCGTCATTTATAGTGTTCATGACAGACCATGACAAGTGTTTTGTCATTTATTTATTTTAATTAAAAACAAACAATGGCAGAAGAATCACCAACAGCAGCAATACAAGCCTTAAGTTACCTGCAAGCTTTATGAAAGTACCAACATTTAATTTGTACCATTATTATATTCATTTATAGCAGTGGTTCTCAAACTTGTTCATGTCAAGGACCCCCAAATTGACACTTATTAGCCCCGCGGACCCCCATTTGGAAAGATATGCCAGGGGACCCCCATAAGAGAAGATTCTTACAGCTTTAGCAGTGATTCTCAGCCATTTTAATTTCAAGGACCCCCAGTTTGACATGCATTAGAGGCTACGGACCCCCATTTAATGACATTTCTATCTCTGGGACCCCAATATATATTGTAAAATCAATGTTAATCGAACCAAATGGACCCAAATGGGTCCATTTGGTTCCATTTGTACACTGTCTGAGTTACAGACCTGTACGGGTCCATTTGGTTCCATGTGTACACTCTCAGAGTTACAGACCTGTAAGGGTCCATTTGGTTCCTAACCATTTAGCTGGGGACCCCTGCAACTCCTTCAAGGACCCCTGGGGGTCCCCGGACCCCACTTTGAGAACCAATGATTTACATAGTCACCCATACACAGTATTATGGAGATCTGACGACATTTATGTATACAGAAATGTATCTAAATTCTATCATGGGTGCTGCTGGCTTGTCTGTTAGTCATGTCAGACTGGCTTCCCCACTAACGCTCTTTAAACACATTGTTATTCTGTGTCTTTTAAATAGGGCTGTAACGATACATTGTAACAGAGATAAGATACGCATCACGATACATGGTTGACGATACGATACATGGACCATATTGGTTCATTCATGGTGATACGATACGATTCAATGATTTAAAATCCATACAGTAACTATTTAGCAAAATAATTCTGTGTGTAAAGAGAGAGCAGATTTTTAAGGGGAAAATGTATGGATATAAATAAGTAAACAGTGATTCTCTGGACATTGTATTTGAACACATTATGGACAAACCCACACCTTGACATGAACACAGAGATTACACACATTTATCTATAAAACAAGTGTAGAGATATGGAATGGAAAAGTAATTAAACCCCTCTTTCTATTTTTTCTTCTTAAAATTGCTAAAGACGACGCAATATTCGATGCGATTATTTGCATTGAAAAACGATTCAATACGATACAAAGTCAAATGATAGGATATGTTGCTGTTTGCATATCGATATAGTAGATCGTTGAAATTAAAATCGATGCAGTTACTGTATCTTTACACCTCTACTTTGCAACCCAGATTGTGATGTGTACTCGTGTTTAATTCTGTTTAAATGGGTGTTTGTATTTCTTATTTGTTTGTATGCTTTTGACCGTATTACTGTACAGCACTTTGGTCAACGTGTTGTTTTACAATGTGCTTTCAGAGTCAGGTTGGAGAGAGAGAGAGAGAGAGAGAGAGAGAGAGAGGAGGGCTGTCAGATCAGATCAGATCATGGCTGAAGGATGGAGGTCTTCATCGTTCTCCTGTGTGTTCATCACAGCTCTGCTGTGTGCAGCGCTTCTACCTGGTGAGTGGAATGTATAAAACACATGATAAACACACACACACACACACACACACACACACACACACACACACACACACACACACACACACACACACACACACACACACACGTGTGTGAATGCATAACAACACATTCAATCCGGAAACGCATCTGTGTCGCTTTTAACATTTCTTTGGGCTATTCTTGGGGGAAAACAAACGTGAAAATGTTTGCAAATCTTTGAATATATATATATACATTTTTAACTCGAATCTTTGCTTCTGGGGGGTCCCTGGAACTAAATGTTTTGAGATGGGGGTCCACATTTTCGGTGGTCCTTGACATGAAAAAGTTTTCAAAGAATCTCCAGAAGTAAAGATTAGAGTAAAAAATGTTCGCTTTAATAAACATATATTCAAAGATTTGCACACATTTTTACGATTAAAAATAAATAAATAGCACAAAGTATAAAATAATGGTTATAGATTTAAAGTCTAAAATGACACAGTAAGTAATGCGTTCCCAGATTTAACGGGTTAACCACTTGATCCCTATTTTATACTTTGTTGTATGACGGTGTCCAGCTTTAAAAAAATAGTACAAGCTCACAACCTTGTGAGATTGTGAGATCTGCTATTTTTTACACATTTTTTGAAACGTTGTTGAGCATTTTCCAAATGCCCCCAAAAACTCGTACTGTTTTTTTTCTCTGTATGTTTATTTGGTATCGGGAAGGAAAATGGTTTTATCGATACCAGTGTGTAATTTAAACACTAGGACAGTGACCCCGTAAGGGTCCATTTGGCTCCATTTTGTACACTCTCAGAGTTATTATGGGGGTCCCTGTGAAATAAAATGAAAGGTGCAACATCAACTGAAGGATTCAAAATACAGAAAAATTGGTTTTACTGTTAAATGATATGATCATCATGTGATGAAGGACGTGGTATCAGATCTGTGTCATTCTACATTTCTTTGGCTTTTCGAAAATTGCAGAGGAGCTGTTTTTGAAAAGAGAAATCGTGCAAATGTGTGCAAATATATATATATATATATATATATATATACGTTTTAACTCAAATCTTTGCTTCTGTGGGTCCCTGGAACGTTTTTCGGTGGAATTTGACATGAAAAAGTTTGAGAACCACTGATATTAAACAACACGTTTATTTTGTTCAGAAAAGTATTAAAATAATTATGTCCTCGATGTAATAGTGTGACAGACGAGAGAGAGGAGGAGGAATTAGAGAGAGAGAGAGAGAGAGGGGGGGGAGGAGGAGGGGGGGGGGTTCTTTCATCAGCCGCTGCTCCTGTAACAGATTAGTACCTGTCAGCATCCCCCCCCCACCCCCCCCCCCCCATCCTGTTAAAGTACTGATGTTTCCAGATGTTGGGCCACCGTTTTGTTTCTTTACAAGCTCATAAAAAAACATACAGCGGATACACTGAGGCAGCATCATTGTATCCCCCCCAACCCCCCCCCCCCACCCCCCCTCTCTCTTACCACTGCTTTAGGCTTGTTGTTTTCCAGAGTTGGGGGGAGGGGGGGGATGACGAGTTGCTGGGGTTGCATTTTTTTATTTTATTTTATTTAAACCCATCAAAAGCCAGGAACACATCAGTGTCATGTTCACATTTCTTTGGGATATTAAAAAAATATAGCAGATCTACAAGGTCATATATGAGCTTGTAGATCTGCTATTTTTTGACAAATCGTGAACATTTTTGCAAATCTTTTGAATGTATATATATATATATATATTTGTTTTAAAAGCGAACATTTGTAACTCAAATCTTTGCTTCTGGGGGGATTCTACCAATGTCTTCTAAATCCTAACAGTTTTCTGAAAAAAACGTATGTTTTCATGTCAAGGGACCCCACAATTATATGTATTTGGCCGCGGACCCCCATCTCTAAATACCCCCAGAAGCAGAAATACAAATATTTGAGTTCAAAATGTTCGCTTTAAGAAATATATATATATTCAAAGATTTACAAAAGAAATTAAGATTTTTTTTAAAAATAGCAGATCTACAAGCTCATGAGCTTGTAGATCTGCTATTTTTGTGTAGCCAAATAAATCTAAAAATGACATACAGATGCGTTGGCAAATCTAACAAGTCAACATTTATCTGATCTGTATACTATAACTATAATATACTATAATCCTCCATTGGGTTTGGAGAGCAGTGTGAATCACATTTAGTGACAGAATGGCTCTGGTGTCTCTACTTATTATTAAGCCCCTGGCTCAAACCTGTGTAACGTTATAATAAATAACCAAAACATCAGTTATTATAGACCCACTATAATAACAGTCATCTAATATAATAATACACCTATCTATCATAATGATATATATGTGTCTAATGTGTTTCTTTTTGTGTGGAATATATGGACACATTATTGGGCTTGTTTTGGCTTGTTTTATCGAGGTGAGATTTTGGCTCGTTTCTTTTTCTCGCAAGATACGACTTGTTCTTGACTTGTTTTTACCGAGGTGAGTTGGCCTTTTTCTCTCACGAGAGCTGGCAACACTTACCCCCCCCCCCCACCACCACCCCCTTCTTCGATCCCCCTCTCACCTCTTCCTCTTTTTCCTTTCTTTCTTTCTCTCTCTTCTGATTTCCTGCAGTCTCTCCGTTTCTCCCTAAGAGCATTTTTTTAACACACTCTTGACATGTGACAAAGATCCACGGCTGTATTTCCTGTCCCAGTAGACCTGTCAGTCACACATGCAAAATGTAATTGATTAAAAGTACAAAAGTATTGGTATCAAAAACGTACTTAAAAGTAATTAAAGTAGAAAGTACTCATTATGCAGAATGTCCCATTTCACAAGTTTTCAAATTGTATACAAATCATTTGGAAAATAGCAGATCTACAAGCTCACAATGCGTCACATGGCGACGCATTGTGAGCTTGTAGATCTGCTATTTTTCAAATGGCCGAAATGTATATAAGGCTGAAGTGGTTACTGTATGTTTTGTGATAATAATCAAAATCTACAAAGTAACTAGTAACTAAAGTTTTCAAATAATTGTAGTGGAGTAAAAGTACAATATTTGTCACTGAAATGTTAGTGGAGTAGAAGTAAAAGTAAAATTGAAAATACTCAAGTAAAGTACAAATACCTCAAAATTATACTTGAGTAGATGTACTTAGTTACTTTCCACCACTGCATACTTCCCCCCCCCTCTCTCTGTAAAGCATTAACACCTTTACCCTGTGGAGATGAAAGAGAAGAACCTGAAGCTATACTTTTTACTTTAGCGTTTAGCTGCTGGGGTCACACACACACACACACACACACACACACACACACACACACACACACACACACACACACACACACACACACACACACACACACACACACACACACACACACACACACACAGCGTGGGCTCGGCGGTTACAGGCTCGCCTATAAAATCTACAAAGCGCTGTTCATTCCCCCTGCTGGCCCCGAGATGCAATTACCCCGGTGTGTGTGTGTGTGTGTGTGTGTGTGTGTGTGTGTGTGTGTGTGTGTGTGTGTGTGTGTGTGTGTGTGTGTGTGTGTGTGTGTGTGTGTGTGTGTGTGTGTGTGTGTGTGTGTGTGTGTGTGTGTGTGTGTGTGTGTGTGTGTCAAGTCTGCCTCTGTGATAATCAGGTCCTCTTTTTTTTCTATAGACATTAGGAACAGCATATACTTTCAAATTGGGGATATTTACTAGACTTATTTTAAAATTATTCGATTTGTGTGCAGAATCTTGCATTAAAAAGCCATTTAAGCATATATGGAAGTATTGAATAAGTAAAATAACCTTTCCAATCAATTCCCCATACTTGAGTTGTGCAGAAAAGTGTGGTCTACACAATAATGGCTCAAAAGTTGATAATATAGGGGTCCACATATTCTATGGTTATCATGCCAAACTGTGGAGTAGAGATGTACAACATCAAGTAAAAAAAACAATCACACCTAGCTTTGCCCACCCATTTGATAATCATGGCTAAAATAGACATGTTATTACATTAACATAATAGTGTTTCTGACTGTATCTCTAGAGTCACAACCACTCAAATTAAAGCTTAGAATGGTGAGCAGTTTCCTATAGCCATTAGGAACATGTTGGTTGGTATTATATTTGTGTGTGAAATCTTGCATTAAAATGCCATTTAAGCATATGTGGAAGTTTTGAAGGAGTAACATAACCATTCTATATCAATTCCCCATACTTGAATTATGCAGAAAAGTGGATTCATAATTCTCTACACAAAAAAAAGGTTCAAAAGTTGTTCATACAATTTGCATGTGACACTATAAGGATAAGGATAATTCCTTTTAACAGGTCGTTCATGAAAGTCCTTGCGGTCTTGTTTCCAATGAGAACCTGTGAGCAATTGGGGTTAAGAGTCTTGCTCAGGGACAAATTTCATATCATCGGCACATATGCTGGGATAGCCTGGAATCGAACCTGGGGCAACCAGGGCCTCTGGTTCCCTAGGCGGGCTCACTAACCACTCAGCTATATTCCATATAGGGGTCCATATTCAACGCATGATAATTACCACTAAGCTACTAGTCTGTTATCAGGCCAAACTGTAAAGTAGAGATGTAGAGCTAGTCAAAACCTTTTGATAACCATGTTCCAATTGTGGTTGTGTGTTGTGTGGTCTTTCAGATCTCTTGTCTGCGGGACCCATCAATCAGAAGCTCAAGGGAGATGGTAAATACTCTATTCTATTTCTACTGTTTATAACTGACACACACACACACACACACACACACACACACACACACACACACACACACACACACACACACACACACACACACACACACACACACACACACACACACACACACACACACAGGTTTGTTTTACTATACTCGTGAGGACATCAACGCCCCCCGCAGATCTACAAGCCCACAACGCGTCGCGCTGCGACGCGTTGTGAGCTTATAGATCGGCTGTGTTTCAGTGCATGACACTGGCGCGCAACTAAGTATAAATCATGTTTAACTCTAATTCCAATCCCTAAACCTAACCTCTAAATGTCTAATCCTGACCTGAATGTTTTTCTAATTGTAAACGTATGTCTAAAAAAAATGTTTTTAACTATAAAACAACCATTTGTCTTGTGAGGAAAACGGTGTAACAATGTATATTTCTTCAAATTCTACTATACTTGGTACCTCGCAAGTATAGTAATACTCTCTCTCTCTCTCTCTCTCTCTCTCTCTCTCTCTCTCTCTCTCTCTCTCTCTCTCTCTCACTCACTCACTCACTCACTCACTCACTCACTCACTCACTCACTCACTCACTCACTCACTCACTCACTCACTCACTCACTCACTCACTCACTCACTCACTCACTCACTCTCACACACACACACACTCAGTATAGGTTATGTGACATAAACGTGTGTAAACCCTGATATATTCATATTCACAGCCGATACCGTGGGCTCCAACTTTTCCATGTCAAGGACATTTTGGTGGTCCTTGACATGGAAAAGTTGTAGCACCACTGATATAGCAACATACTGTTAGGATCTAGAAAACATTTTTAGATATGTATTTGGCCCACGGACCCCCATCTCAACATGTTTAGTTCCAGGGACCCCCATATCAACATGTTTAGTTCCAGGGACCCCCATCTCAACATGTTTAGTTCCAGGGACCCCATAGGAGCAAAGATTTGAGTTTAAGACGTTGGCTTTAAAAATATATATATTCAAAGATTTGTACAATTCTTCACGATAAAAAAAATAAATAGCAGATCTACAAGCTCATAGCGCGGCACTCGGTGCTGCGCTATGAGCTTGTAGATCTGCTTTTTTTTTTAATCGTTTAATCTATTTTTGAATGGCCAAAGAAATCTTAAAATGACACAGATGCGTTCCCAGTCTTAACACATTCCACGCCAGAGTTTAATATCATAATGTATGTACTCACCAGTGCCAGCGATTTATTGTTTTTTATTTATTTTTTTTCACGTCGCCACAGACATCGCTAAATCCGTTAAAATCCTGCGTTCAACTGTTTGTAAACACACAGGGGATCTGTGTGAGACGCCCAGAGAAGACCGTTTCGATCTGCGATCCGCCATCTTGAAGCTACAGCGGTTTATGTTAAACAGCGATCAGCGATGAGAAAAACAACAACCGAGAAAATTGAGTTTTAGTTTCCGCTTTAGAGTGGAGGCGGATGGGAACGAAAGTCTCCGGATACGGATAATTCCGTTTCCGGTGCTACAATGAAATGTGTCGTGGCGAACAAGGCCTACAATGAAATGTGAACCTGCGAGTAAAAAGAAAAAAAAAAAGACTGGGACTCAATGTGTTTTAAGACCATTTTCCAAATATTTAATTTTTCAACATTTTCGACAAATTTGACATGGAAGGTGCCCACTCCTCCTCAGTGCCCACTCCTCCTCAGTGCCCACTCCTCCTCAGTGCCCACTCTTCCTGTCCCCCCCCCCTCAGTAGGAGAGGGCGTCCAGGAGCAGTCCTCGGCCTCGGCGGCCCACAGGAGGCTGGTCCGTCACCGTAGGAACATCAGCTGGTACAAACAGAACTCTGACTTCTGGAACTGGTACAAATACTTCACCGACAACGGAAACCTGGAAGCTGTGAGTAAAAACAACACACGCACACGCACGCACACACGCACACGCACACACACACACGCACACACACACACACACACACACACACACACACACACACACACACACACACACACACACACACACACACACACACTTAAAACCTCCCTGGGACTTTTTCCCTAATATTCCTCTCTTTATCCCATCTAGCGTCTCCTTTCATCCTGTAATGAAAAGTCTTAAATCTTGTCTCGGGCTGTTTTATGTCTGAACCTTTAACCACACACTCTTTAAAAACAAGTGCTTGTAAAAAACTAAACCAAAAACTCCTCCTCCTCCTCCTCTCATCCCTCCATCATAGCGGGACATCTGAGCAGGAGAGGAAACGACAGATTCACCTCCCCAGGAGGTGCATCCAGTGTTCTACTGTGTTACGTTATATATGTAGCATGACACATTATTGAAATGTTAAGCCCGACAGGGTGATTATCCACCGACGCGATTAGCGGAGGTGGATAATCACCCTGAAGGGCTTTAAACTTCAATAATGACCACCTACCCATCCATTATCCCGCTTATTACACGGTTACTTAAATAAATAAATAAATTGATCCAAAAGTAACAACAAAACAAAGTATTTCCTTGCTTACGCCAAAGAAAGTATTCCATAAGTATTGGGCTGGGCGGAGAAGTTCACCTTGTAAAACAAATGACAGTAGTCCATGAGGTAACCGGAAGCCTCGCCCCAAAACACACTCGCCCCCATTCTATATACCGCCGGATTTCTCTATTATATCGCCGGATTTGCCCCGGGGCGACTGTGTTTTGGGTCGAGCGTTTTGGTATTCTTGCGTCGGTGCGCCACGATAAACAAGGAAGTGTGGAGGATCAAATAGAATGACTTGTCGGTTATTGCATCGTCTATTTCTCGCTTCAAATGTTTTCAAAAACATTCTTGAGGGCAACGTTTTTGTTATTTACATGGCTGTCATGTTGGATAAAAGCATAAAACCAAGCAGCGCAGGTTGACACGAGCAGGTGCTCTGAGTCTCTGATTAGACAGGTTGATATGAGCAGGTGCTCTGAGTCTCTGATTAGACAGGTTGATATGAGCAGGTGCTCTGAGTCTCTGATTAGACAGGTTGACACGAGCAGGTGCTCTGAGTCTCTGATTAGACAGGTTGATATGAGCAGGTGCTCTGAGTCTCTGATTAGACAGCGGTCATTATCAAGAAATAATGACTGATTGACCAATCAGAATCAAGCATTTAACCAATCCATGTAATAAGTAGGAATAATAGATGTGCAGTATAAAGGACTCTGAACTCTATTGACACTTTTAGGGTGTGGCTATTGTACCGATTGCACTGTGGACACTGTCCCTCTATAATGCTACGTCTATAATGCATTATAAACATACTTGTAATGCATTATAATCTGCTTATAAAACTGTATAATTATAGCTATAAGAACTCATAAATATTCATAATGCTTTATAACAATAATCACAACACATTACAAAGCTTTATAATCACCCTTATAATGCGTTGTAATCACTGTTAAAATGCATTATACTGTCATTATAAGTCACTATAAGTCGTCATTTGTTGCTTTAAAAGATTATAGAGACAATTTTAATAATTGACATAGTATGTATTCAAAGATTTGCACACATTTTCACAATGTTTTAAAAAAAATATGATCTACAAGCTCATAGCACGGCACTCAGTGCCGTGCTATGAGCTTGTAGATCTGCTATTTTTGAATAGCCCAAAGTATAAAATAATGGTTAAAGTGGTTCAAATCTAAAAAGTCAGATGCTTTTCCTGATTTTTTTTAATGTGTTAAGCCCCTCCTCCTCTCCTCCTATAGGTCCAGGTTTTAATGTGTTAAGCCCCTCCTCCTCTCTCCCCTCCTATAGGTCCAGGTTTTAATGTGTTAAGCCCCTCCTCCTCTATCTCCTCCTATAGGTCCAGGTTTTAATGTGTTAAGCCCCTCCTCCTCTCTCCCCTCCTATAGGTCCAGGTTTTAATGTGTTAAGCCCCTCCTCCTCTCTCTCCTCCTATAGGTCCAGGTTTTAATGTGTTAAGCCCCTCCTCCTCTCTCCCCTCCTATAGGTCCAGGTTTTAATGTGTTAAGCCCCTCCTCCTCTCTCCCCTCCTATAGGTCCAGGTTTTAATGTGTTAAGCCCCTCCTCCTCTCTCCCCTCCTATAGGTCCAGGTTTTAATGTGTTAAGCCCCTCCTCCTCTCTCTCCTCCTATAGGTCCAGGTTTTAATGTGTTAAGCCCCTCCTCCTCTCTCCCCTCCTATAGGTCCAGGTTTTAATGTGTTAAGCCCCTCCTCCTCTCTCTCCTCCTATAGGTCCAGGTTTTAATGTGTTAAGCCCCTCCTCCTCTCTCCCCTCCTATAGGTCCAGGTTTTAATGTGTTAAGCCCCTCCTCCTCTCTCCCCTCCTATAGGTCCAGGTTTTAATGTGTTAAGCCCCTCCTCCTCTCTCCCCTCCTATAGGTCCAGGTTTTAATATGTTAAGCCCCTCCTCCTCCTCTCCTCCTATAGGGCCAGGTTTTAACGTGTTAAGCCCCTCCTCCTCTCCTCCTCTCCTCCTATAGGTCCAGGTTTTAATGTGTTAAGCCCCTCCTCCTCTCCTCCTATAGGTCCAGGTTTTAATGTGTTAAGCCCCTCCCCTCTCTCTCCCTATAGGTCCAGGAGCTGGACAAGATCTACCTGGCCTACCTGCAGAACAAGAACCGCGCCGAGGGCCGCCGCTCCTACAAGGCCTACCTGCGCCACCTAGGGGACATCTACAAGTCCTGCGCCGACTCGGCGGACCCCAACTGCGTGGCGTCGGCCACCACCCGGCCCACGCCCAAGCCCGAGCCCCCCAAGCCCCCGCCCGTCAAGACCTGCGACCCCACCAAGGACACGTACTGCCTGTACGCCGCGCTGGTCCAAGGGAAGAGCCCCTACCTGCCCCTGGTGCTGCCCGCCGCCGCGCCCGTCAAGGGCGCCCTGCCCCCGCCGGCGGCGTTCAAGGGCCCGGCGCCCGTCAAGGCCCCCGCCCCCCTCTACGTGCGCTCGGCCGTCCCCATGAAGGACCCCCAGTCCGGGTATTACTACTACGCCCCCACCGCACAGTCCTTCCTCACCAAGGTAGATATATATACGCATGCTGCAGTGGGGTCCAGGTGGTGACGTCTCCTGAGGTACCCAGAGGTTCCTCTGCGTCTCCTGAGGGACCCAGAGGTACCTCTGCGTCTCCTGAGGTACCCAGAGGTTCCTCTGCGTCTCCTGAGGGACCCAGAGGTACCTCTGCGTCTCCTGAGGTACCCAGAGGTACCTCTGCGTCTCCTGAGGGACCCAGAGGTACCTCTGCGTCTCTTGAGGTACCCAGAGGTACCTCTGCGTCTCCTGAGGTACCCAGAGGTACCTCTGCGTCTCTTGAGGTACCCAGAGGTACCTCTGCGTCTCCTGAGGGACCCGGAGGCACCTCTGCGTCTCCTGAGGTACCCAGAGGTACCTCTGCGTCTCCTGAGGTACCCGGAGGTACCTCTGCGTCTCCTGAGGTACCCGGAGGTACCTCTGCGTCTGGAGGAACCCCCCATGGCAGAGGGGTGTGGTTTTGCCTTTAGGGGCGCATGATTTAGCCTTCTCCCCCCCCCCATGTGTAATACAGTAGGTGGACAGTAGGTGGCACTGGTTCCCCAAACAGTATTACTACTATGTTAGGGTCCATTTGGTTCCATGTGTACACTCTCAGAGTTACAGACCTGTAAGGGTCCATTTGGTTCCTAACTATCCATCATTTAGCTGGGGACCCACTGGTTCGGTTACAATATCTGTACAATATCGTTATTCAAATCGTATTGTGAGTTGAGTGAATCCTTAAAGGCCTAGTGTTAACACTGCCCCCCCCCCCCCCCTCTCCCTACCCAATCAGGAGCAGAAGGCGGAGCTACTGCGTATCTGCCAGGCTGACGACGTGGAGTGCCTCCAGTACCACATGAGAGCCGCCTACGGCCACAAGCCCTCCGCCGGGCCGCTGCCCTCCTACGCCCACCTGGGCTGCGACCCCAAGACGGACCCCGGCTGCTCGCCCAGGCTGGTCCAGAAGGCCCCGTCCGGCCTCTACCTGCAGTACCCCGACTGTGACCCGCTCAGGGACCCCCGCTGCGCCTACGCTGCCTCTCTAGTGGTACAGATTTAACCTTCCTTTGTTTCGTTTCATTTGGGTGGGACGGGGCCTCCAACATATGTCCAAAATATTAAAGACGTGGTGCCGTGATTTTCAATGTTTTTTTTCTCCCCCTAAAACATAATCATCAGGTATTATGGTTATTATACTAGGAAGATTTTTTTCAAAAAAGTGTAGAGAAAGTGTTAAAATTATGTTTTTATGTGGACACGCCTCCAGTTCATTAAGTATACCTGGTTCTCACCTTAGCACCTCCTCCACCACCTTAGCATGTTTTTTGCATTGAAAACCACCGTTTTCAGCGGGCCAAAGCCCCAAAATGGCGGATCGCGGTTGGAACGTTGTTGTTTGTCTGAATACACAGATCCCTCTGCTTACCCCTTCCCTCCTTTTACCCGCCTTTTTTGTTTTTTTGGAATACATGCCGCCTCCACGGCGTTTAAAATATCATGGGATGAAGGTAACTACGCTGGCAAGGGGATAACAAACCATGTTTAATACATTGGCGGTTATTGTGTTAAATAAATGTTTTATTTCCTTTTCTTTTTTTCAGGCCAACCGCGCCCCTAACCCCCCCGCCCCCGCCGGCCCGGGGTCCTGCAACCCCCTGTTCGAGGACGGCTGCAACCCGCTGACCGCCATGCGCTTCTCCACCCCGCCGCGCCACTTCCAGGACGCCGAGCACAGGGACGAGGCGCCCGCGGCGGCCATCAGAGCGGCCCCTCCCCCTCCCGAACAACACGCCGAACAGGACGGAGACCCGTACGCCGCCCTGAGGGACGCCTTCACCAACGCCCAGAGAGCCGCGAGTGACCCGTACGCCAGGTACCGCCAGGCCCCTCCCCCGTCGCCCGCCAACGACCCTTACGCCAGGTACAGGGGCTGTAAAGTAACTGAAGTACATTTACTCAAGTACTGTACTTATTAAGTACAGTTTTGAGGTATTTTACTTTACCGGAGTATTTCCGATTGCTGTCTCATACTTTTACTTCTACTCCAGTACATCTCAGAGGGAAATATTGTACTTTTACTCCATTGCAATTATATGAAAACTTTAGTTACTAGTTACTTTTCAGATATAAATATATTATATTATAAAACATACATTAACCACTTTAGCCCTATTTTATACCTAGGCTATTTGAAAATAGCAGATCTACAAGCTCACAACACGTCGCATCGCGACGCGTTGTGAGCTTGTAGATCTGCTATTTTCAAACATTTTAGTACTTTTACTTTTGGCACTTTAAGTACATTTTGATACCAATACTTTTGTACTTTTACTCAAGTATTGAGTAATTTTGAATTCCGGATTTACTTTTACTTAAGTAAAACATTTGAGTATACTTTTTTTCCACCACTGCAGGTATCGTCAGGCTCCGCCCCCATCAACAGCCAACGACCAGTACGCCATGTACCGCCAGGCTCCGCCCCCTTCGCCGGCCAACGACCAGCTGGCCATGCTGCGGCGCTACATGGCCAACGCCCAGGGCAACGACCCCTACGCCCCTCGCATGGGCCCCGCCGCCGCCCCCCCTCCCCCCGCCCCGGAGGTAGGCCTTTCACAAGTATTACATCACCGTCTAATCGCAATTATTTGAGATAATCGTCTACATGTTGAAAAATGTTCACACATTTTCAAATACGTATAAAAACAAGATATTAAAAAAAAATGTATACCAGGTTGCTTATTTCTCTCACTAAACATGGCAACGTATTTAGATCCCATATGGTTGCTTATTTCTCTCACTAAACATGGCAACGTATTTAGATCCCATATGGTTGCTTATTTCTCTCACTAAACATGGCAACGTTGAAAGGCCAAATGAGGAACAGCGCCACAGTTCATAGAGATACATACAGTGGCCGAACACAGTATTGTGGGTCATCTTCAGATCCCATATTCTGAGATGACATTGAGCCCTGATTGGCTGAGGGACCAGCCAATGAGGAAAAAATCACGACTAGCAAAGAAAGTCAGGACTAGCGAGTGTAGATGTAGACCAGGTTTTGCAACCTGGTAAAAAAGCAGAAATAGCAGATCTACAAGCTTACAACTTGTCAGATCTACAAGCTTACAACTTGTCACGAAGCTATTTCTGTATTTTCTGCTTTACATGTATAAAAGTTAAAGACGGGGTGCCATGATTTTCAGTGATTTTTCCCCCCGCTAAAACATAATCATCAGGAATTATGGTTATACCAGGAGGAAGATTTTTTTCAAAAAAAGTGTACAGAAAGTGTTAAAATTATCCTTTTATGTGGACACGCCTCCAGTTCATTAAGTATACCTGAATCTCACCTTAGCACCTCCTCCACCACCTTAGCACCACCCACCTGTCCTAGTCCCTCCTCCTCCTCATGCCCACACCTGTTGTGTTATGATAATGAGGGGGAGGGTACAATTTTACTATGTCACTAAAGGGCTGTTTTTCTATTTAATTATAAGGTTTCAGCCTCCAGGTAGAAACTCAAAATAGTCAGAGAAGACATAAAACACCATAAAAACACCACCAGGGGGCTTAATGAAGTTCTATCAACCTCATAGACACATGAAAAACTGAAAAAGGCACCACCTCTATTAAATATGTCAATCATTTCTTTGTATATTTAAGTTATTTGTCATATTCTGCCCTGTGCAATTTTTGATTAAAAAGCCAAACAGAATGTTTTATTTGATTCATATTTTGTCCCAATGTTCAAAGGCCAAAACACACAATTAAATCGTTAACTATTTGAGTGACAATTAACCGTCAACTTAAATGTTGTAACCGTGACAGCCCTACCCGGAGGCTGACCCCAACGACCCTTTCGCCATGTTCCGCGAGGCGGCGGCCGCCATGCATCGCCGCGGCGGCGCCCCCCCGCCCCCCCGGCAGCAGCAGCAGCACCCGTTCTTCCAGGAGGAAGAACCCGCCCACCAGGAGGAGCAGCAGCAGCAGCGCCACCCTCTGGGCCCGCCCGGTAAGACCAAGGAGGGCTACGAGTGCTACATCGGCTACGACCGTGACTGCTTCCCCGCCGCCAGGCCTGCCGCCGCCCCCACCCGGCCCCGCTCCGGAGGCCCCCACCGCGGCCAGGCCTACCCGGCCGAGGCCTACGAGCCGCACCTCGACGCAGACGGCTCGCGGAGCGGCGTCATGGAGCCCGACAACCCCCACTGCGACCCCGAGTACGACCGCGACTGCCGGCTCCGCCGCTACGACGAGCCCGAGGCCGAGGCTCGACCCGAGGAGGAGGAGGAGGAGGCGGCGGCGGCGCCGTCCGACGCCGAGCGGCAGCAGGAGCAGCAGCAGGGCGAGGCGGAGCCCTTCCAGAGCGGCCAGCAGGAGGAGCCCTACCTGCCCTACCCGCCTCGCGGACAGGGCATGCCCAGCTTCCAGGACATTCTGCGGGGTTACGGAGACCAGTTCCCCGAGCAGGACGACCACAGAGCGTACGCAGACGACTACCGCAAGAAGTAACAACAACCACAACGTACAGACAGACTGCTGCCTGTCGCACAGACTGACGTGAAAACACAATCCCCCCCCCTCGTAGCTTTTAGTGTATGATTTAAAGGGATAGTTCACCCCCAAAATAACTTTTTTTTCCTATGGATGAGTCACCCCATGGAGACTTGAATTCATGGATATATATTAGTTTTTGTCTCATTCATAAGACAATAATTTGATGACCAGCAGCGGTTCCGGTAGGAGACACAAAGAGTCTCCTTTGTGTCTCCTACCGGAACCGCTGCCTACGGGTCCGCTGGTCATCACATTATTGTCTTAGGAATGAGACACAAACTAAATAATATCCATGAATTCAAGTCTCCATGGAGTGACTAATATATAGGAAAAAAGTAATTTTTTGGGTGAACTATGCCTTTAAAGACTCTTCACACATAGTAGCAACTCATGGACTGGGAGGGTCAGGGGTCAGGGGTCAGGGACACATTAAAGGAGCATGTGGACCAATAACTGGGACAGGTCACTGTGGATGTGGAGAAAGTCAGCTCACACACACACACACACACACACACACACACACACACACACACACACACACACACACACACACACACACACACACACACAGCTTTTAGCTGTAGGAGTGTTCTTGGCATGCAGAAGGTGTTAAAGGGATAGTTCACCCCCACGGAGACTTGAATTCATGGATATGTTTTAGGTTTTGATAATTTGATGATATCTGTGTTAATGTCTCCTACCGGATACATTAGTATCTTTCCGCCGGTCTTCAGATTATTGTCTCAGGAATGAGACAAAAACTAAAAACTCTGGATAAATTCAAGCCCTCATGGGGTGTGTAATTGATAGAAAATAAGTCATTTTATGGGTGAACTATCCCTTTAACAGCAATACTCTGGTCTCTGTAAATGCTGTAGACTTTATTTTCTCTTCTCGGTTCCGCTCTTAAAAAAAAGAAAAACCCTGCTGGGATATTTAATGACTTCTGAACGCTCCGCTTTGCTCCTGCATCTATTTACATCTCTTCACTCTTTTTGTTTTGTTTTTTTGTTTCAACGAATCGTCACTTTTTTTTAATTAAAGATGTATTATGTAAAGATTTATTTGTTTTTTTAAATGAATGTTCCAATAAAAGCTTTAGGAAACATTGTCCATCATTGCGTTGATAAGGTATTGTTAATGTTTTGTGTCGTTTCCTTCAAACGTAGGAAATGTTTGGCGTGCGTTGATCATATATTCTTTGACCTTTGGCTCCTTAAAGTTCATGGGTCCTTCATCATTACAAGAGGGCAGATCAGAGCCGTATAAGAGTATAAGAGTTATGACACTAGCGTTGACTCCCATTGTAAGAATGGAATGCGGAAGTGTTCTGTCTATCTCAATGACATAGTTCCAATGTTTGGAACTATAGCCCATAGCAGCCCGCTTTGCGGCGAGATTAAAGCGTGACGTTACTCTCTCTTCTACACTCTGGGGCAGATCAACTGATCATGTTAAAGGTCGGGTAAGTGATATGTTTTGGTTAAATCAAAAAGCTTTATGTTAAAAGGTTAAAGCTCTATATATTCTGTATACATTACATTACATTACATTACAGTCATTTAGCAGACGCTTTTATCCAAAGAGACTTACAATAAGTGCATTCAACATAGGTAGGGAACGAAACTACTAATCACTAGAAGTCTTAAGTGCATTTTCTTCTAAAACAAGCAACTAAGAGTATACCTAGCGATAAGGTAAAAGTGCAATATATCAGCTACCTACTTTCATAAACAGATGAGACAAATAGGAAAATCAAATGAGCTAGAGCTAAAACAAATAAGTGTATCGACTAAACAAGATCCAATAAAACAAGAGTTCGTACAACTAGTTAACAACGGGTAGGCCAGGCGAAGAGGAAGGGTAGTGTTTCCTGAAGAGGTGGTTTTTCACAGCCTGCGGTGAAACATGGGCAGTGACTCTGCTGTCCTGACATCATTGGGGAGTTCATTCCACCACTGTGGGGCCAGAACAGAAAAAAGCTGTGACCGTGTAGATCATCCAGAAGGACGAGGCAATCAGTCGCCCCGAGGTGGCAAACCGAAGTGGTCGGGCAGGGGTGTAAGCATTGACCATAGCCCGGAGGTAAGGAGGAACTGTTCCTTTCACTGTCCTATAGGCTAGCACCAGGGTTTTAAACTGGATGCGAGCCGCTACGGGGAGCCAGTGTAGAGAACGGAGAAGGATGGTTGTGTGGGAGAACTTGGGGCGGTTGAACACCAGACGAGCCGCAGCTTTCTGAACAAGCTCCAGGGGTCTGATGGCAGATGCCCGAGCTCCAGCAAGGAGGGAGTTGCAGTAGTCCAGGCGGGAGATGACAAGAGCCTGGATGAGTACCTGGGTATGTAGTACTCATTGCTATATAGAGTGTTTGTTCAGTCACAGGAGTCTCCATGTCTCTTCAGCTCTTTAATAAACAGAAAAAACATTTTCAGGTAGGTGACACAATTTCAGCCAATCAGGAGAGAGTACCCATTTATCATCATTTTTATAATGTTTCAGTTCCAATTTAGTCTGTTCATTTCTTTGTGTCATCACTTCCAATTTCACTTGTTTAATCTGTATCCTGACTGAGTTCTCTATCCTGATTGGACAACATTGGTATCCCGACCCAAAAATGCATTTTCTGTTTAATAAAGAGCTGGAGAGACATGGAGACTCCTGTTACTGAACAAACACTCTATAGTAATGATTACTATCACAATATAGAGCTATTTAACACTGTTACTGAACAAACACTCTATAGCAATGATTACTATCACAATATAGAGCTATTTAACACTGTTACTGAACAAACACTCTATAGTAATGATTACTATCACAATATAGAGCTATTTAACACTGTTACTGAAAAAACACTCTATAGTAATGATTACTATCACAATATAGAGCTATTTAACACTGTTACTGAACAAACACTCTATAGTAATGATTACTATCACAATATAGAGCTATTTAACACTGTTACTGAACAAACACTCTATAGTAATGATTACTATCACAATATAGAGCTATTTAACACTGTTACTGAACAAACACTCTATAGTAATGATTACTATCACAATATAGAGCTATTTAACACTGTTACTGAAAAAACACTCTATAGTAATGATTACTATCACAATATAGAGCTATTTAACACTGTTACTGAACAAACACTCTATAGTAATGATTACTATCACAATATAGAGCTATTTAACACTGTTACTGAACAAACACTCTATAGTAATGATTACTATCACAATACCAATACTGCAAAATAAAAATACTCTGTTACAAGTAAAAGTCCAGAATAAAAAATTTACTTGAGTAAAAGTACAAAAGTATTGGCATCAAAATGTACTTGAAGTACCAAAAGTAAAAGTACTAAATATTTGAAAATAGCCGATCTACAAGCTCACAACGCGTCGCAAAGCGACGCGTTGTGAGCTTGTAGATCTGCTATTTTCAAATAGCCTATGTATAAAATAGGGCTAAAGTGGTTAATGTATGTTTCGTAATATCATAATTTATATCTGAAAAGTAACTAGTAACTAAAGTTTTCAAGTAATTGTAGTGGAGTAAAAGTACAATATTTGCCTCTGAGATGTAGTGGAGTAGAAGTAAAAGTATTGGAAATTGGAAATACTCAAGTAAAGTACAAATACCTCAAAATTGTACTTAAGTACAGTACTTGAGTAAATGTACTTAGTTACTTTCCACCACTGCTGGGCGGACACGGTCGCCTCGGAAAACAAGGACGTGTAGTGGATCAGATAGAATGCATGTTTGGTTACTACTGCATCGTCTATCTCTCACTTCAAATGTCTTCAAAAACATTGTTGAGAGCAACGTTTAGTTGTAAATGACATGGTGTGTTTGTTTATGGACGTCATGTTGGATAAAAGCATAAAACCAAGCAGCGCAGGTTGACATGAGCAGGTGCTCTGAGTTGATATTTGATTAGATAGAGGTCGGTTATTGAGATATATATAGACTACATTTCACACTGGGTTCCTAGCCTTCCTGCTGACACCATTTCACACCTGGGCCCAGATCACTTGCATCCATTGTTTCCAGCTGTCGACAGTCACACACACACACACACACACACACACACACACACACACACACACACACACACACACACACACACACACTCCCTACAATTTGCATTCAAAGTCATCCCTCAACAGCAGTTACTAAGGTTGTATTTGTAGCACACGTCTAACAGGCTACACTAAGGGTTAACTGGATGGGCTTGAACTGGAATTGGTTTCAAGGGAGAAAAAGACAAAAAAGAAAGAAAGGAAAATGGTCTGAAGTCATGTCTATATCCACCTGTTTCCGCGGGAATTTACTGGAGCAAAAATCCTGTGTGGGAAACATCCTGCGGGGGGACCGGAAGTAGGAAATAGCGGCTCAGTGTGTTTACATTTGCCAGCAGAACGTAGCTGTACTGCGAACGGGCCTTTTGCATGTAGTTGAAGCGCAAGGGGGCGGGGGGGGGAGAGAGTCAGCGCACTGAAGTCAAGGCACAGACTACTGTGTTGTTGACAGACAACGGATGCACGCTTATGAGAAACAACACAAATAAAACCTGGCAAAACAGTTGCGTGCATTAGCGCAAGATGAGGATAAATGAAACATTCAGTCTAAATGTCCAGCAACTACTACCAATACTTTTGTATTTGAAACCTTACATTTCTCTAAATATTATAAACTCTTAGGACAGCCTAAATACAAATATAATTTATGAAAAGGCTACTATAGGCTACAGTGAAGTCGGACTGAATGACTGAAACGTTTTTTATTTTTTAACTCTCTTGGTGATTATCTGGCACAGTAGTTGTGGATTAGCAAACTGGACATTAATGTTTCCTTTTCGCGTGCGAATTACTGGACATTTAGACTGAATGTTTCCTTTACCCTCATCTTGCACTAATGCACGCAACTGTTTTGCCATGTTTTATTTGTGTTGTTTCTCATAATAAGCGTGCATCCGTTGTCTGTCAACAACACAGTAGTCTGTAGTGTGCCTTGACTTCAGTGGGCTGACTCTCTCCCCATGCACCGCCCCCCCCCCGCCCCCTTGCGCTTCAACTACATGCAAAAGGCCCGTTCGCCAGCTGCGAACGAGCTACGTTCTGCTGGCAAATGTAAACACACTGAGCCGCTATTTCCTACTTCCGGTCCCCCCGCAGGATGTTTCCCACACAGGATTTTTGCTCCAGTAAATTCCCGCGGAAACAGGTGGATACATGATTTGAACATGAAGTAATATAAAGTAGGTCTATATGATTTGAACATGAAGTAATATAAAGTAGGTCTATATACATGATTTGAACATGAAGTAATATAAAGTAGGTCTATATACATGATTTGAACATGAAGTAATATAAAGTAGGCCTATGCATGATTTGAACATACTTGAACATGGACATTTAAAGGGCAAGACCACTTCGGCAGAGGTTTGGGTTGTGTAGTTACCTTGCCATGATGTAACCTGATGATTTTACTATTTGAAAATCTGGATCCGGACCCGCGGATCCAGTCCGGGTTTTCTTCTGAATCAATATCGCAAAAATCAACAGGAAATTGACTTTTTTATTTAAAAAAACAAACAGTACTGGGTTTTGAGATGCTCTAGTCTATATTGTCTGAATCAGCTTTGTTTGTGTTCATTTACGTACTAAAAGAGTGACTTTGAGATCTGTTAAACCGTACAATGTAAGTCGATGAGGAGCATATTTTCTAATCAATGGAGAAATTCTTTTTCATTTCTTGTCCACCTTTGGAGTTACATCATCAAGGTGACTACACAACCCAAACCTCGACCAAAGTGGTCTTGCCCTTTAAGCATATCTGACTGTCTCCCACGTTCTCCAACAACTGATATGTTGAGCATTTCTTCAATTGTTTTATATTTATGAATACTGCAAAGCATATCAAACTGATATGAATGCCCCTGTTTATTGTCTCCACCAGGCCAAAGGTGTGGCCGAGATTATGTTTTTGCCCCTGTGTGTGTGTCTGTCCGTCTGTCATGCAATGCAGCTAATCTCCGGCACCAATTTTTGCTAAAATAAGTACATTTATTTTACTCCTGCAGATATTTTTTTCCAAACATCGTGCAAATCGGTACACATGATCTCTATAGTCATGTGATCAAGATGGATCTGTCCGATTTTTCATAGTCCATCATGATCGGCTAAGATTGGTATCTAAAGTTTGCATGTCTATGCAATAACCTCTATATATAATGACTGAATCCAAACATTGCTGGCCCAAAATAATCTACCTGACCTGGTGGAGACCTGTGCTCCGAGGAGCACTTTTTTCCCCTAGTTATAATTATAGTTTGTCTCTCAGCAGCTCCAGTGTGGTGGAAAAGGTACTCACATTCTAAAGTAAAAGTAGCAATACCACATTATAAAAATACTCTGTTACATAAGTAAAAGGCCTGTGTTCAAAATGTTACTTGAGTAAAATAAAAGTACAAAAGTATTGGCATCAAAATATGCTTAAAGTACCAAAAGTAAAAGTACTAAAATGTTTGAAAATAGCAGATCTACAAGCTCACAACGCGTCGCATTGTGATCTGCTATTTTCAAATGGCCTAGGTATAAAATAGGGCTAACGTGGTAATACTGTATGTTTTATAATATGATTTATATTGGCAAAGTAACTAGTAACTAAAGTTTTCAAATAATTGTAGTGGAGTAACAAGTACAATATTTGCCTCTGAGATGTAGTGGAGTAGAAATAAAAGCACTGAAAATTGGAAAATACTCCAGTGTGTGTGTATGTGTGTGTGTGTGTATGTGTGTGTGTATGTGTATGTGTATGTGTATGTGTATGTGTGTGTGTGTGTGTGTGTGTGTGTGTGTGTGTGTGCGCGCGTGCGTGTGTACCAGCCTGGTGCACGCACACGCACGCACACACACACACACACACACACACACACACAGAGCAGAGCAGAGCAGAGCAGAGCCACACTGTGAGGGTTCCCTCTCCCAGCCCCCCCTCTTCTCTTCTCTTCTCCTAAAGCAGGGATTTAGGAATGTGGAAGCCATCACCCCTCCTTCTCCTTCTCCACTCTGTTCTGTTCCTCCGTTCTCCTCCTCGTCCCAGGACAGCCCAGACCTGATCTATAAAACATGGTGAGTTTAAAGTTTAAAGTTTAAAGTGCTTCTAGATCTAGCTCGTAGTAGAGCCTGAGGAACTAACATCGGACACATTGTGTCGTGTGTGTGTGTGTGTGTGGTGTGTGTGTGTGTGTGTGCAGATCGCGGTGGTAAAAAGTTGAGCCCCTTGAAAAGCGTTTTGAAGAGTTTAAGGAGAAAATGTCCGTTAGTTTTAGTTGATCTGAGTTCAGCGTCCTGACGGACTAACGGCTAAAACAAGAGAAAAGTGATGGAACTTTTATTTTTGTCGTCAGCTTTGACAAGCGTTTCATCCTCTGGCTTCATGTTTGATTAGCCTTTAGACCAACACTATAGAAGATGTATTTTATCGATGTTGACATTTTTATTTCTACGAGAGTCTTAGCTCCACCCCCCCCCCCCAGTTTGCCCTGTAATGTCACCAGTAAAGCCCGTATTTCTCCAAACATGTACAAATGCTAAATATAAGGTGTTTACCCGCTTGACCCAAATGTTAACTATGTGTCCGGTGTGTTTGTGTAATGTATTAGTCCATATTTTTCGATAAAGAAGTGTTTTAATCCCGTCTGTGGCCGAACGCCATTTCCCCCTCCTCGTTTACTTCCTGTTTACATTAAGTGTAATTCCGGCTTTCACCGGATGCGCCCCGTCACTACCGTCCGTCCATTGGGAACAATTCAGACAGAATCGGCCACAGACGGGATTAAAACACTTCTTTATAGATAAATATGGACTAATACATTACACAAACACGACGGACACCTAGTTAACATTTGGGGAAACCGGGTTAGCATCTTATATTTCGCATTTGTACATGTTTGGAGAAATACGGGATTTACTGGTGACATTCCAGGACAAACTGGGGGGTTGGGGTGGAGCTAAGACTCTCGTAGATATAAAAATGTCAAAATCGATCAAATACATCTACTAGTCTTGATCTAAGGCTAATGTTTGATAGACTATTCTAAATGTCTGCTCACTGTAGAGTAGACTATGATCTGTGTTTGAATCTGGATGGAATGGAAGAAAGAAAAAAAGTAGTTTTAAGATGTTCTTCTTTCAGCAGGTCTCAGCTCGTTGGGTTTGTTGTGGAAGTGAAACATGAATGATTTGTTCAGACATGAAACTAAAGTGTGTTTATAGTTCAGCCTGCCTCCGTCACAATGTTTGTGTGTCAATGTGTGTAGTTTAGAAAGTTAGTGTTGTAGTTTAAACACCACGTTTCTCTGCTGTGTGTGTTGAGTGAGTGTTACACGTGTGTGTGTGTGTGTGTGTGTGTGTGTGTGTGTGTGTGTGTGTGAGAGAGAGACACACACATGTGTGCGACGTCCAAACAAAGGTGGATCTTGTTTAATTTATAATCAAAGCCGACTATCCAAGGCTTTAGTTGAACAGACAGACTATATGAGCTCTTTATTGATTGATTGATTGATTGATGTAGTTTATTTAGAAAGACATGAGAATAGTACATGACAGTACATAACAGTACATGGAAGTACAAATTCACAATACAAGGTCTACTAAACTGGAAACCCTCATTAAGCACTAAGCTTGTTTAAGATGAGAACCCCATGCACACAAATCATGATGAAATATAAGAGGCAGGCAGATATACACACTACTATACAGAATGTCATACAATCAGCTTTCAGGTTACTGAAAGACCAGTGGTTCTCAACCAGTGGTCCGGGGACCACCAGTGGTCCTTGAGGGGGTTCCAGGTGGTCCCTGGAACTTCTCAGAGAACTCACTAACGCTCTGCTCCAGGGCTAAGGGGGTCCCCAGCAAAACGTGTTAATACATTTTCACCCCAATATCCATATTGTTTACATTGGCTATTTTTGAACATTTTCGAAAATGTTTGAAGAATGTTGCATTTTTTAACACATCTTCTCTTCTGGGGGTCCCTGGCACAAAACATTTTGTGATGGGGGGTCCACGGCCAAGTGTATATCAATTTAGGGGTCCTTGGCATGAAAAACGTTGAAAACCACTGCTTTAGACAATAATTAGACAGGGGTTCTCTAAGTGGTGGATTTCAGGCACTCTCTGGGGGTCCCAAATGGACCCTTACAGGTCTGTAACTCTGAGAGTGTACACATGGAACCAAATGGACCCTTACAGGTCTGTAACTCTCAGAGTGTACACATGGAACCAAATGGACCCTTACAGGTCTGTAACTCTGAGAGTGTACACATGGAACCAAATGGACCCTTACAGGTCTGTAACTCTGAGAGTGTAAACGGGTCCATTTGGTTCCATGTGTAGATCCTGTACACTCTCAGAGTTGAGGTGGAAACCTTGACATGTATAAGAACCATGAGGGAACAGGAAGAATCATTAGGCTGTGTTTGGACAACATTCGGTCTCCCAGGGGAGTCCCCTTCCCTCGTGTGTGTGTGTGTGTGTGTGTGTGTGTGTGTGTGTGTGTGTGTGTGTGTGTGTGTGTGTGTGTGTGTGTGTGTGTGTGTGTGTGTGTGTGTGTGTGTGTGTGTGTGTGTGTGTGTGTGTGTGTGTGTGTGTGTGTGTGTGTGTGTGTGTGTGTGTGTGTGTGTGTGAGAGATCTGAGAGAGGGGAGGGACGCTTGTTTCTGTCTCCATGGCAACCACAACATGGTGACAGAAACGACGCTCTCAGAAACAGCAGTCAGGCAGCAGCAGCACACACACACACAGACACACACACACACACAGAGAGCTCCTTCACACCGGGGCTTCTCCTCCATAGAGAGAGGAGAGAATAACATGGTAAGCAGGAGGAGAAGGAGAACATCAGGATTCACGTCATCTGGACATGGTCAGCAGGAATAGGTAGATGTTGGTGTTGTTGTTCTGTGGATCGGTTGCATGTTGGCGATGCGTCGGTTGCAGTGCTGCTAAACGTTTAGAGACAGAACGGTGTGCAGGAATCTATAGGCGTTCTGCTGGTAACATATCCTACTGTAGCCTACACTGTATTTCCCTTTCTCCTAAAACGCTGCTTCTTGTCTTCTGCTCTCTCTCTCTCTCTCTCTCCCTCCCCCTCTCTCACGTTCTCTAACCTTAATTGTGTGTGTATTTATTTTTGAACCCATCCTACCCGGTAACGCGTCTGTGTGTCATTTATAGATTTCTTTGGGGCTGTTCAAAAATAGCAGATCTGCAAGCTTGTAGATCTGCTATTTTCTTTTGAAAAATCGTGAAAATGCGTGCAAATCTTTG
The DNA here is from genome assembly GCF_963280865.1 of Gymnoscopelus braueri. NCBI lineage: Eukaryota > Metazoa > Chordata > Actinopteri > Myctophiformes > Myctophidae > Gymnoscopelus > Gymnoscopelus braueri. The sequence goes on from NC_137623.1 coordinate 1,974,841, forward strand.
AATATGTATATATATATTTTTTAAAGCGAACATTTGTTACATATTTTGTTCCAGGGACCCTCCCCCCCCCCTCCCACAGAAGCAAAGATTTTAGTTAAAAATTATATGAGATGTGCACAAAATGTTCAAGATTTTTCAAAAATAGCAGATCTACAAGCTCGTAGCGTGGCACCGACGAGCTTGTAGATCTGCTATTTTTTGAATAGTACAAAATAATGGTTATAGCAAAACATCTAAAATGACAGAGATGCGTTCCTGGTCTTTAATGGGTTAAGGTGTCTTACCATAGAGCCTCTATAGACGAATCCACAGGCGCGCTGCCTGTAGCTGCCTGTAGGCGGCCATTGCTGCGGTGTCGCGTCCGCGGAGCGTTGACACCGCAGCAATGGCTGCGCGCAGGGCAGCGCTCCGTGGATTCGTGTATTACCATGTGTGTTTCTAACAGTGAAATAAGGTGTGTTTTACATGATTACGTCTCTTTTCTTTGCCTCAGCCATTCCGTGACGGCGTGTTCTACGCCTACCCTCCCGGGGAGAGCTCCCAGCATTCGTCCCCCTCCCTCCTCCTGCATTCTCCTCTCAGCCAGTCCTCCTCTAAAGGCTACTCCTCCATCCCCCCCGCCAGCATGACTCCCTCCTCCAGCGGCAGCGGAGGAGGAGGAGGAGCCACCGCCGTCCCCTCCTCCTCCGCCGCCGCGGCGCGTCCCTTCAGGTTCCAGTGTCGGCGGTCGGCGGTGGACTGGCGGCGCGTGGGGGCGGTGAGCGTGGAGCGCGTGGTGGCCGAGGTGGACGTGGACGCTCTGCAGGAGCACGTCAACGCCGTGGCCTTCTGCAGCGTGGACGCGGAGCGCTGCCAGCGCTGCCAGAGCGCCGTGGACCCGGCGCTGATCAAGCTCTTCAGGCTGGCTCAGCTCACCGTGGAGTGGCTGCTCCACTGCCAGGTTAGGGAGGAGCTTATTAACACATTAACCCATTGAGACCTGAAGCCGATTCTACATGTCTCCTAAATCTCAACAGTTTTCTGAAAAACCTATGTTTCTGTATCAGTGGTGCTCAATCTTTTTCATGTCAAGGACCCCCAAAATTATATGTATTTGGCCGCGGACCCCCATCAAAATATTTTGTTCCAGGGACCCCCAGAAGCAACGATTTGAGTTAAAAATGTTCGCTTTAAAAATATATATATATTCAAAGATTTTCACACATTTTCACGATTTTTCAAAAATATCAGATCTACAAGCTCGTAGCGCGGCACTCGGTGCCGCGCTATGAGCTTGTATATCTGATATTTTTGAATAGCCCAAAGTGTAAAATAATGCTTTTTAGCTCAAATCTAAAAATGACACAGTTCCAGGTCTTAATGGGTTATAGGAGTAGTTCACCCAAAAATGACTTATTTTCTATCAATTGCACCCCCCTATGAAGCCTTGAATCCATGGATTCTTTTTTGTTTTTGTCGCATTCCTAAGCTAATAATTTGATTCCCGTCTCCTACCGGCTAATGTATCCGGTAGGAGACACAAAGTAGATTATTTGTGTCTCCTACCGGAAATACACACGGTCATCAAATTATTGTTTTAGGAATGCCACAAAAACTAAAATAAATCCATGAAACCAAGGCTTCATGGGGGTGTGTAATTGATAGAAAATAAGTTATTTTTTGGGTGAACTCCTCCTTTAAGACCTGAGGCAATTCTTAAAAATGTTTTCTAAATCCTAAAAGTTAAAAAAAAAAATCGAAACAATTTTTTTTTCAAGATTTTTCAAAAATAGCAGATCTACAAGCTCATAGCGCGGCACTCGGCTCAATTCTATGAGCTTGTATATCTGCTATTTTTGAATAGCCAAAGAAATCTAAAGTGACACTGATGCGTTCCAGGTATTAATGGGTTAACACATTCAACTTTGATGATGTAGAGGGACACTATATTTACACACTCACTCCAGAGGGACACATTACATATACTGTCAGAGGGCAGACACCTCTTATCTCCGTATTTTAACCTTTTTTTTGGTAAATTAATGCCGTACTTCGCCATTCTATGTCACACAAAAGTAGCAAAAATAGCAGATCTACAAGCTCAATTTTTGAATTGGAATCCTGAAAAGTAACATTTTAATTTAATTTCAAATGCATTCAGTTATACTTATGTTAACTTTATGAACTTAAATACAAATACATTGGACATAATCAAGTCAATAGAATTGTAATACTAGTCATTAAGCTACTAATATATACTGAAGTAATTAAAGCGGGTCATGTTTGCATGTTATGAATCATAACAGCTGAAATCAATAATATATCAGTATTCTGATTAACCTGCGGGCCGCATTAAGTGAAGGTAGGGGTCACATGTGGCCCCCGGGCCGCCAGTTGCCCATGTATGCATTAAAGGGATAGTTCACCCCCAAAATGTATTTTCTTTCTATTGATTACACATCCCATGGTGACTTGAATTCATGGAGATTTCTTTAGTTTTTGTCTCATTCCTAAGACAATAGTTTGATGACCGGTCGGCGGCTCCGGTAGGAGACACAAAGAGTCAACTTTGAGTCTCCTATACCGGGGACATTAGCACCTCTCCGCCGGTTATCAAATTATTGGCTTAGGAATGCTACAAAAACTAAAAAATCTACGTGAATTATGTGAACTATCCCTTTAAGAATCGATTTAAATGTATCGATTTTCAATCAATTTGAAAAAGATAGTTGAGAAAAATAGTTATCTTTTGTGGGGCTAGTGAAAGTTACAGGTATGGTGTGAGTGTGATATCATAAAGACATAAAGCTTATGAGAGAAATGAGACAGACTAATAGAGCACTGCAGAGGGCAGGTGTCTGTGTCCAGCTAGCCTCCATCTCCAGGCTTTTATTTTCCTTTGCGTTTTTGCTAAAAAATAAGAGCCTGGACCCGGCTGTTGACATTCCTGGCATAGGAAGTGGGAGTCAACCTTTTCATTTCCCCAACCAACCAGAGTGCAGTGGGCGTCGCTCCAAATGTTGTCACGTCAGGGCTCTCGATGCTGCCCATTGGGGGAGGAGGAGGAGGGGCGCGGGGCGGGCGCACAGATCGGTGAACCAATAGGAGCCCACGGATGTTTTTTCAGGAGATTTTGAATCCGCCCCTCTAGACCAGATATCGGACGCGCTGGGGCAGGCTCCGCCCCTCTAGACCAGATATCGGACGCGCTGGGGCAGGCTCCGCCCCTCTAGACCAGATATCAGACGCGCTGGGGCAGGCTAGTGTCCAGCTGACGCTCGTTGATGCTCGTTAATGTTACATACATCAAGGCAATTATGTTTCTGTGCTCATTTCCGGTTTCGTACAAGAATCTTCCTTTTGGTCTTAAAAAAACGCTGTTCATCAATTAAATCGATTAATCGATCGATTAAGGTTATCAACTAATCAATTAACTAATGAATCGATATAATTTGCATCCTCCTCCTCTGCCAGGGCTTCCTGGCCCGCAGCCTGCAGGCCACCGAGGAGCGTCTGGAGGCGGCGGACCGCGGCCGCGAGCAGCTGGCGCTCCGGGAGAAGGCGTGGGAGGAGAGCGCCCGGGCGGCGCAGAAGAAGCAGAGGGAGAAGGCCAAGACGCTGCAGAAGAAGCAGGAGGAGAAGATCAGGGAGCTGATGGCGGAGCTGGACCAGCGGGAGAAGATCATCCGCACCCAGCAGTCCATGTTCGCCCCGGGGGTCATCAGCAACAGGAAGGTAGGCTTTGGTTCTGCAGACACGCTGGAACCAAGAGGTTCTACTGTACCTACTGGTACCTATAAGGGCTTTGGTTCTGCAGACACGCTGGAACCAAGAGGTTCTACCTACTGGTACCTATAAGGGCTTTGGTTCTGCAGACACGCTGGAACCAAGAGGTTCTACTGTACCTACTGGTACCTATAGGGCTTTGGTTCTGCAGACACGCTGGAACCAAGAGGTTCTACCTACTGGTACCTATAAGGGCTTTGGTTCTGCAGACACGCTGGAACCAAGAGGTTCTACTGTACCTACTGGTACCTATAGAAGGGCTTTGGTTCTGCAGACACGCTGGAACCAAGAGGTTCTACCTACTGGTACCTATAGAAGGGCTTTGGTTCTGCAGACACGCTGGAACCAAGAGGTTCTACCAAGGGTGCAGCTTCCTGGTCTGAAATTGAGTCCATATAGGAAGTGAGTTCAAGTGACAGTTCATATGAATGGCCTGTAGTTTCACTGTTTTACCCCTGCTGGTGTCAGAAAGAATTTCTCTCAATGCAAGCGGATGGGTTTTTGACAAACTTTAGACTAGATTTTCTTACCTTAATAAACATGGTCATAAATACTATATGCTTCCAGTCACTAGTTTAAAGTCTTCTTTCAATCATCATGATATGTGTTTTGGTAAATTATGGTCCCAATTATTTTAAAATTGACGATAAAGTAGCTTATGCTCTAAGAGGGGCGGGAAGATTTGATTGACAAGCTACACAACCAATAGCATTCATTCCCCGCCCCCGCTCTTGATTGACAAGCTACCCAACCAATAGCATTCATTTAGCGATTGATTTCCGGTTGCTTTTTTGTATATATTAAAGATGGCGGATTTCAAAGAGCTGAACAATCGGCTTCATTTACCATCTGTAGAAACCAATCGTGTCACTTTGTCCATTAATTTTTACAGTCTATGTGTTCTACCTACTGGTACCTATAGAAGGGCTTTGGTTCTGTAGACACACTGGAACCAGGAGGTTCTACCTACTGGTCCCTATACGGTTAAGAGGTTCTACCTACTGGTCCCTATAGGGTTAGGGTCCTTTAGGACACGGGTTCACAAACCTTTTAGCTCAAGACCAAAAAGAGAACCCAAACTAAGGAACCAAACTAGTGAAAATAGCAGATCAACAACGCGTTGCCATGCAACCCGTTGTGAGCTTGTAGATCTGCTATTTTCACTACTTCTTCAAAGTATTCCCCCCCCTAATTCAAGGATCTTCTTTTTTTTTGTGGAAAGCAATGTGGATTTCTTTTTTTTAAAGCGAATGTTTTGAAAATCTTTGGAAATAATAATAATAAACATGTAGGAAACAAAAACTAAAGGGTTATTTACTCGTGAGGGTCTGTAACTCTGAGTGTGAACACATGGAACCAAATGGACCTGTAAGGGTCCATTTGGTTCCATGTGTACACTCTCAAAGTTACGGTGGCCCTTGAAATTATGAAGTGTGAGAACCTCTGGTATTATAATTGTATATCAGACATTACATTAACATAACATTACATTACAGTCATTTAGCAGACCCTTTTATCCAAAGAGACTTACAATAAGTGAATTCAACATAGGTAGTGAAGGAAACTACTAATCACCAGAAGTCTGAAGTGCATTCTCTTCTAAAACAAGCAACTAAGAGTATGCCTAGCGCTAAGGTAAAAGTGCCATATATCAGCTACCTACTGTCTTAAACAGATGAGACAAAATAGGAAAATCAAATGAGCACGAGCTACAACAAATAAGTGTATCGAATAAACAAGATCCAATAAAACAAGAGCTCGTACAAATAATTGACAACAATTAGGCAAGGCTAAGAGGAAGGGTCAGGGTAGTGTTTCCTATAGACATTAAGTTCACATAATAAAAGAAAACCGTTCCCGGAAACGGTTCCAATAAATGTAATGGAACCCATTCCTCCCATGGTTCCTCCAATGTTGGATCCGGCTCCTCTATTTCCTGTGGTTCCGGGTCCCAACCCTTAGACCTGTATCGGTTACCGTCTGCATTAGGATCACAGCAGGGTGGCAGCCAGACCCCCCCCCCCCCCCCTCCTCTTTCATTGTTCACAGGGCTCATTGTGTCCTCGTGCGGCTGACATATGTTTAGTTTAGGGGAGATGACGTCATTCATAAGAGCTTTGGGTTTTGTCGTGTGTGTGTGTGTGTGTGTGTGTGTGTGTGTGTGTGTGTGTGTGTGTGTGTGTGTGTGTGTGTGTGTGTGTGTGTGTGTGTGTGTGTGTGTGTGTGTGTGTGTGTGTGTGTGTGTGTGTGTGTGTGTGTGTGTGTCTGTGTCTTAGAAAAACAGAGTTTAGTTTTTAGAGCTGGAGAGGAACAGATGGTGTCAGAGTTATTGTAATCCACTTACAAAAAGGATAAGAGTATTTCAAGATGATGATGTCACTGCCCCCCCACCCCCCCCCCCCCCCACCCCTTTTAAATAATCATATGTTTGGTCCCAGTGCTGACATTAACCCTTTGTGACCCGAGGCCACCATTCTACAAATGTCTTCTAAATCCTAACAGTTTTCTGAAAAACCTATGTTTCTATAATATCAGTGGTTCTCAAACCTTATCATGTCAAGGACCACCCAAAATGATATGTATTTGGCCGCGGACCCCACATCTCAAAAATATGTTGTACCAGGGACCCCCCCCCCCCCCAGAAGTAAAAATGTTAGTTTGAAATGTTCGCCTTAAAAATAAATAAGCATATATTTTCAAGGATTTGCACAAATGTTCATGATTTAAAAAAAACAGCAGATCTACAAGCTCATTCGCGCCGCGCTATGAGCTTGCAGATCTGTAGTTTTTGAATAGCCAACCAATGCGCTGTAGAATAGCTCAAATCTAAAATGACACTTTGATGCTTTACGGGTTTTGGCGGGTTAAGGAAATGGCTGTTTGTTTACTTCATTCTTCTTCTGTGGGAATCATTTGCCTTTCAAATCATTTGGGGGGGGGGGGGGGGGTTAGGTCATCCCACCAGGCCATCAGCTATTTATAGCATGGATCCATAAACCATAGATCTGCTCTGTCTGTCTGTCTGTCTGTCTGTCTGTCAATTCAAAGGGCTTTATTGGCATGAGAAAACATACGTTTACATTGCCAAAGCAGAAAGCATAATACAACAATACAGCAATACAATCAAAACAAAAAATATGTACATTTGAAAGTCAGAATCTTCGATAGGTCAATTTCTATGTACCAAGATCACTGGGTGCAGGTATAGTGCCGGAATATACACAATGATTAGTCTTTAGGGTGGTTGTGTTCCGTTTGATATCCTTTTCCTATCACAGCAACTCATGAATCTTGCTGCTGTGTTTGCACATTGTTGTACTTCGCCCAGCAGATATGGGAGTTTTTTGTCATTGGTCATGTTTTCAAAATCTCCGTGTGTGGTTGTAATCTGTGGGACGTATGTGTCTCTGATGTCTTGGTACAATGGACAGACGGTTAGGAAGTGTAGCTCGGTTTCCACTTCATTTTGTGTGCAGTGGGTGCATAGTCTGTCTTCTCTCGGGATACAGGTCTGCCTGTGACGACCTTTCTCGATCGCAAGACTGTGCTCACTGAGTCTGTACCTAGTTAAGATTTTTCTTTGTTTTGGGTCAGTCACGGTGCTCAGGTATTCTGCCTGTCTGTCTGTCTGTCTGTCTGTCTGTCTGTCTGTCTGTCTGTCTGTCTGTCTGTCTGTCTGTCTGTCTTCCTCCAGTGCCTGTCTGTCTGTCTGTCTGTGTTCCTCCAGTGCCTGTCTGTCTGTCTGTCTGTCTGTCTGTGTTCCTCCAGTGCCTGTCTGTCTGTCTGTCTGTCTGTCTGTCTGTCTGTCTGTCTGTCTGTCTGTCTGTCTGTCTGTGTTCCTCCAGTGCCTGTCTGTCTATCTGTCTGTCTGTCTGTCTGTCTGTCTGTCTGTGTTCCTCCAGTGCCTGTCTGTCTGTCTGTCTGTCTGTCTGTCTGTCTGTCTGTCTGTCTGTCTGTCTGTCTGTCTGTCTGTGTCTGTCTGTCCTGTGTCTGTCTGTCTGTCTGTCTGTCTGTGTTCCTCCAGTGTCTGTCTGTCTGTCTGTCTGTCTGTCTGTCTGTCTGTCTGTCTGTCTGTCTGTCTGTCTGTCTGTCTGTCTGTCTGTCTGTCTGTGTTCCTCCAGTGCCTGTCTGTCTGTCTGTCTGTCTGTCTGTCTGTCTGTCTGTCTGTCTGTCTGTCTGTCTGTCTGTCTGTCTGTGTTCCTCCAGTGCCTGCCTGTCTGTCTGTCTGTCTGTCTGTCTGTGTTCCTCCAGTGTCTGTCTGTCTGTCTGTCTGTCTGTCTGTCTGTCTGTCTGTTTGTCTGTCTGTCTGTCTGTGTTCCTCCAGTGCCTGTCTGTCTGTCTGTCTGTCTGTCTGTCTGTCTGTGTTCCTCCAGTGCCTGCCTGTCTGTCTGTCTGTCTGTCTGTCTGTGTTCCTCCAGTGTCTGTCTGTCTGTCTGTCTGTCTGTCTGTCTGTCTGTCTGTCTGTCTGTCTGTCTGTGTTCCTCCAGTGCCTGTCTGTCTGTCTGTCTGTCTGTCTGTCTGTCTGTGTTCCTCCAGTGCCTGCCTGTCTGTCTGTCTGTCTGTCTGTCTGTGTTCCTCCAGTGTCTGTCTGTCTGTCTGTCTGTCTGTCTGTCTGTCTGTCTGTCTGTGTTCCTCCAGTGCCTGCCTGTCTGTCTGTCTGTCTGTCTGTCTGTGTTCCTCCAGTGTCTGTCTGTCTGTCTGTCTGTCTGTCTGTCTGTGTTTGTCTGTGTTCCTCCAGTGCCTGCCTCCACCTGACCCAGTGGTTGCCTAGGTAACAGCTGTAGTGTTTTCTGACAGAAGGGGGTTGCTAGGTGCCGCTAGGCTAGCAGCTCTATGCTAACAAACAGCCTTGATAACACAGACCTGCATCTACAGCTCAATCATTGATAGAGAGCTTTGTGTACTCTTGCCGTTTCGTCGCTGTCAGGCAGAAACCTGTCATCTCCATATTGACCTGTTTTTATTTGTATAAATTAACCCTCCCCCTGGGACCCCTCAGAGGCAAAGATTTGAGTTATAAATGTTATAAATTTTCCAAGATTTTCCTAAAATAGCAGATCTACAAGCTCATAGCGTGGCTCTCGGTGTTCCCTGTGTTTGGTGATGTGTAGACACAGACAGGTTCCGTCACCGCTGTACCAGTGCAATGAGAAAATAAATTCCATTTTAGTACCATTTGTACACTCTCAGAGTTATGGTGGTCCACGGTCTAATGCAGGGGTTCCAGTAGGAGACACAAAGGAGACTCTTTGTGTCTCCTACCGGAACCGCTGCTGGTCATCAAATCATTGTCTTAGGAATGAGACACAAACTAATATATATCCATGAATTCAAGTCTCCATGGGGTGACTAATACATGGGAAAAACAGATATTTTTTGGGTGAACTATCCCTTTAACCCTCTAGGCCTATACATTTTATTTTCAACATTAACATTAACAAAATATGACACTTTTAACACCACACACCTTGTATGGGGGTCTGCGGCACAAATTGAAGAAGTTTGAGAAGGTCTGCTTTAAAAGGTGATTCATTGAAACCTCTTCTTCTTCTCCTCTAGTGTCCACATTGTGACAAAACCTTCATCAACGCCGGCTTCCTTCAGAATCACATGCAGCGTCGTCACCCTGATGAATACGATAGTCGTAAGTACGTCCATACATCGGGTGGGAATATTTTTTAATTTTTATAATACTTTTTTATTGGGGACAATTAAATGGCATATGGCAAAAGTCTTTACATGTAAAGTCACCCCCATTTTTTCTTTTACACATCACAAGACAAACCAAAGACAACATGCAGTCCCCCCCAAACAACAAATATACAGAACAACAAAACAAGACAACAACGTAACAGAAAAAAAGTACTAATAAATTAAAAGTACAAGCAAAGTCATGGGTCACATTCATTCTCATTGTGTCATATACACCCATGGGAGAGACACTGAGATCCACTGTCCGCCCACAGAGCATTCTAATCTGGAGAGGTCTGGTTATTAAAATATTCAATGAAAGGTGTCCATGACTCAAAAAAGCCTTCAGTGGTTCCTCTGAGAGAGAATTTTTTTTTTTCTAGGCTTAAAGGTCCTTACACACCGGGGCGATTTTTTTCATGCGAATAATACGTTTAAAAAAAAAACGTATAAAGTCAATGCAAGCTTCCACACCAGTTTCGCGGAGCGAAAAAAGCGTCTTTTAATTATTCGGAACGAGTCAGAATTTTGCGTATATTCGCATATTCGCCGGTGTGTAACCGCCTTAAGAAGTACATCACATCATTAACCCAGATTGAGTGAGAGGGTGGTTTTGGAGATTTCCAAGCTAGTAATATTCTTCTTCTCGCCAAGAGAGTTGCAAAAGTAATGTTCTCCAACTTTCTATTTGAAAATTGTAAAGGGTTAGATTAGTCCATGAGCCAGAGCCCCAAAATTGAGCAATGATCACCGAAAGAGTGGGCAAAACCATACCTAATATTAAATTGTTTATAGGGTCAATATAAGTAAATCAATATATGATAACCTTTCCACAGGAGCAGCTTTTTCATATTTATCACACATTTTGTTATTTTCCCCATACGTACATGACAGGTGAAAGAAATCACAACATTTAAAAAATAGTTATCATAATGAAACTTCCCCAGTTGATTACTTACATGAAGACAATGATTTATTGTATTACAAGTTTTCTGAAATTGTATATTTAAATATGCAAATTAGGCATTATATAGGAAAACATGCCCTAATTTGCAAATTTAAATATACAAAGCGTGTGCAGACGCTTAATTATATTCAACCTTAAAATGTTAATTACGTATTATCACCATCAATCCGGGAAAGCATCTGTGTCATTTTTAGATTTCTTTGGCTATTAAAAAAATAGCAGATCTACAAGCTCATAGCGCGGCACCGTGTGCAGCGCTATGAGCTTGTAGATCTGCTATTTTGCAAATCTTTGAATATATAACATTTGTAACTCAAATCTTTGCTTCTGGGGGATTCTACAAATGTCTTCTGAATCCTAACAGTTTTCTGAAACACATAAATGTTGCTAAAATATCAGTGGACCCTCAAAATGATTATTTGGTATTTGGCCGCAGAGCTCCATCTGAAAATATTTGGTTCCAGGGACCTCTCCCTTTTGGCTTTAATATCTGACTGTACCACTTGCTGTTTACATCTCTGACTGATAAAGTATTCAATCAATCAATCAATCAATTGTCGTTGAATCAAAGCCTTTCAGATTGACCTGTACATGGTGCTTAGTGTTCTCAAATTCTACCGGAACCCGACCCGACTTTTTCAGGCCCAAAATCTATGCTAATTAGCCGGGCCGAGCCTCGGGTTCCGTGAAGAAGGAAAGAAAATCAGACAGTGACACCAGGTCCTCTAATCTCTAGAGTTACAGTCAGACAGTGACACCAGGTCCTCTAATCTCTAGAGTTACAGTCAGACAGTGACACCAGGTCCTCTAATCTCTAGAGTTACAGTCAGACAATGACACCAGGTCCTCTAATCTCTTCCAGAGTTACAGTCTGACAGTGACACCAGGTCCTCTAATCTCTAGAGTTACAGTCAGACAATGACACCAGGTCCTCTAATCTCTAGAGTTACAGTCAGACAGTGACACCAGGTCCTCTAATCTCTTCCAGAGTTACAGTCAGACAGTGACACCAGGTCCTCTAATCTCTAGAGTTACAGTCAGACAGTGACACCAGGTCCTCTAATCTCTAGAGTTACAGTCAGACAGTGACACCAGGTCCTCTAATCTCTTCCAGAGTTACAGTCAGACAGTGACACCAGGTCCTCTAATCTCTAGAGTTACAGTCAGACAATGACACCAGGTCCTCTAATCTCTAGAGTTACAGTCTGACAGTGACACCAGGTCCTCTAATCTCTAGAGTTACAGTCAGACAGTGACACCAGGTCCTCTAATCTCTTCCAGAGTTACAGTCAGACAGTGACACCAGGTCCTCTAATCTCTAGAGTTACAGTCAGACAGTGACACCAGGTCCTCTAATCTCTAGAGTTACAGTCAGACAGTGACACCAGGTCCTCTAATCTCTTCCAGAGTTACAGTCAGACAGTGACACCAGGTCCTCTAATCTCTTCCAGAGTTACAGTCAGACAGTGACACCAGGTCTCAGATGGAGAGCCTCAGAAAAGAGAACAACAGTCTGAAGGAACAGCTGATCCAACAGCAGCAGACCCTGCTGCTCAACGCCGCTCAGGTACGACCACAGTCTGTCATATCTACCGTCTCTGTCTGGAAGAAACCAGCTATCTCCATTTTTCAACTGTTTAATATTTTTTTAATAATCAGTGGTATTGAACCAATGAAAAGTATGAAAAAGTGCTCCTAACTCCATTGGATCCTCAAACTGTCAGTCAAACCTCCTAACTCCACCTTCTCATTCTGATCAATGATGATAAAACAACTATCCTGTTTGATACGATATTTGATAACAAACACGTTTATTTAACCCATTCAGACTGGGAACGCATCTGTGTCATTTTAGATTTCTTTGGCTATTCAAAAATAGCAGATCTACAAGCTCATAGCACGGCACAGAGTGCCGTGCTATGAGCTTGTAGATCTGCTATTTTTTTAAAAATCGTGGAAAATTTGTGCAAATCTTTGAAAAAAAAAATGTATATATTTACATATATATATATATGTGTTTTAAAGCGAACATTTCTCCGATCCGTGCTTCTTCTGGGGGTCCTTGGAACGAAATATTTTTAGATGTATGTTAGGATTTAGAAAACTCTCAAAATGCTTTGTTCCAGGGACCCCCCAGAAGCAAAGATTTGAGTTATAAATGTTCGCTTTAAAAATATATATATTCAAAGATTTGCACCCATGCCACGCTATGAGCTTGTAGATCTGCTATTTTTGAAAAATCTTGAAAATGTATGTATTAATAGCCAATGAAATCTAAAACAGCGGTGAATTCACAGTTACTGACGATAAGCTCCTTTTTTCTTTATTTTTTTCTCTCCAGGAAAAAGAACATCAGTCTAAATACAACGATCTGCAGAAAGAACTGGAGCACCTGAAGGCTCTGGAAACGGCCCGGAGGAGAGAGGACAGCAGAGACGGCATTAATATACGCAGAGAGGTACGTTACTACTCACTACTGATCATTAATATACGCAGAGAGGTACGTTACTACTCACTACTGACAACAGTACTCCTCTGTTTCACACATTGTATTATAGGACTGATGGCCATACATATTTGTGTCTCCGCCAGGCCGAAAGGCATGGCGAGAGAGTCAGTCCTACTTCCCTAACATTGGCTTCCAAAGTTTGCAGGATAGGTCAGTTTTGAACAAAATTCCTCAAATCATGAACGCAGCATGCAATTTCCCTGAGCTTTTGTACGCACATTCCCACTAGGCCGAGGAAGAAATGCGATTGCTGTGAAAGGCCTAAGAAGAACGGGCCCTTTTCACATTGGCCCATTATAGCACCACCAGGAGGCCACAATAACCTACCTGACCTGGCAGAGACTTGTGGTCCGAGGAGCACTTTATCTAGTTTTTCAGTTGTGGAGAGTCCTAGGGTTCCCAAGGAGGCAAAAAAATCCAATGCAAAAACAAAACTTGCTGTCTGAGGAAGAGTTATCATCCTGAGTACTGTAGCCTGTGAGGTTTGAAGGCATTAAAAACTGTGTGTGTGTGTCTGTGTGTGTGTGTGTGTGTGTGTCTGTGTGTGTGTGTGTGTGTGTGGATGTCTGCAGAACCTCCTGCATCAACTAGATTTATGCCACCGGCCACTGTCCCTCATTCATGCTTTTCTCCTGCAGTTAATATATGTCTTTAATGTGTGTGTTCCTACAGGAAGTGGACAGAGAGGTCTTTATTTAATGTGTTTGTTCCTACAGGAAGTGGACAGAGAGGTCTTTATTTAATGTATTTGTTCCTACAGGAAGTGGACAGAGAGGTCCAGACTCATGTCTTTAATGTGTTTATTCCTACAGGAAGTGGACAGAGAGGTCCAGACTCATGTCTTTAATGTGTTTATTCCCACAGGAAGTGGACAGAGAGGTACAGACTCATGTCTTTAATGTGTTTATTCCCACAGGAAGTGGACAGAGAGGTACAGACTCATGTCTTTAATGTGTTTGTTCCCACAGGAAGTGGACAGAGAGGTACAGACTCATGTCTTTAATGTGTTTGTTCCCACAGGAAGTGGACAGAGAGGTACAGACTCATGTCTTTAATGTGTTTGTTCCCACAGGAAGTGGACAGAGAGGTACAGACTCATGTCTTTAATGTGTTTGTTCCTACAGGAAGTGGACAGAGAGGTCCAGACTCATGTCTTTAATGTGTGTGTTCCTACAGGAAGTGGACAGAGAGGTTCAGACTCATGTCTTTAATGTGTGTGTTCCTACAGGAAGTGGACAGAGAGGTCCAGACTCATGTCTTTAATGTGTGTGTTCCTACAGGAAGTGGACAGAGAGGTCCAGACTCATGTCTTTAATGTGTTTGTTCCTACAGGAAGTGGACAGAGAGGTCCAGACTCATGTCTTTAATGTGTTTGTTCCTACAGGAAGTGGACAGAGAGGTTCAGACTCATGTCTTTAATGTGTTTGTTCCTACAGGAAGTGGACAGAGAGGTCTTTATTTAATGTGTTTGTTCCTACAGGAAGTGGACAGAGAGGTCCAGACTCATGTCTTTAATGTGTGTGTTCCTACAGGAAGTGGACAGAGAGGTCCAGACTCATGTCTTTAATATGTGTGTTCCTACAGGAAGTGGACAGAGAGGTACAGACTCATGTCTTTAATGTGTTTGTTCCTACAGGAAGTGGACAGAGAGGTCCAGACTCATGTCTTTAATATGTGTGTTCCTACAGGAAGTGGACAGAGAGGTACAGACTCATGCTATCCTCAAGCTAGAGCAACAACTCAAGGAGCAGGTCAGTGGAACGTGTTTTAAACCAGTGGCGTAAAGTACATTTACTCAAGTACTGTACTTAAGTACAATGCTGAGGTTCATTTTTACTTTACTGGAGTATTTCCAATTTTCAGTACTTTTACTTCTACTCCACACTACATCTCAGAGGCAAATATTGTATTTTTACTCCACTACAATTATTTAAAAGCTTTAGTTACTAGTTACTTTGTAGAATTTGATTATTATTACAAAACATACATTAACCACTTCAGTCCTATGTACATTTCGGCCTTTTGAAAATAGCAGATCTACAAGCTCACAATGTGTCACATCGCGACACATTGTGAGCTTGTAGATCAGCTATTTTGAAAAGAATCTTATACATTTTATACATTTGAAAACTTGTGAAATGGGGACATTCTGCATAATGAGCACTTTCTACTTTTGATACCAATACGTTTGTGCTTTTACTCAGGTACATTTTTGAATTCCAGACTTTTACTTGTAACAGAGTATTTCTACATTGCAGTATTGATACTTTTACTTAAGTAAAAAAAATATATACTTTTTCCACCACTGCTTTTTAGTGCCAAGGACCCACAAAATAATATTATATATCTATAAAATGTAAAATGAAACAGATGCTGTCCTGGTTTTAATGGGTTAAGATGAAGAAGGTTTGTGAGCGTTGGTCTGATCACTTCCTGCTTCTCTTCCAGGACAGGAAGTGGGAATCCAGGATGAAAGAAATCAAGACCCAACATGAATCTGAAAAGGACCAGGTACTTGTTACTATTTATTTATTATAGTTTATTACAGATCCCTATTAGTCCTCACCACAGAGAAAACTGCTCTTCCTGGAGTCCAAACATTCACGTTATCTCCTGGTTCTGTGTGGGGGGAAAAAAGGACGTCATTGGAAGTGAATGAGTTAAAACGTAATACAATGGAATTAGAATTCCACCATTACATGGTCAAAAATAAACAAAACAACACAAATGACTGAAAGTTTCGGTCTTCACATAACTCCACTAAGATTCTATAAATGTTACGTTAAGCATAGTTACTCTCTGGTAGACAAGAAATGATACGCATCCATGTACAAAAAAAAAGTATATCCAATTACAGACAAGTGGTGTATAGTAACATTGTATAGTAGATAGATAGATACTTTATTTGTCCTTGCGGAAATTCATTTTGTGCCAAGCAGCCATCAGGATACAAAGAATCACAAACACATAACATAATTACAAAATACATACAAACTAGACAAGGCCACCAGTCATGGTTCAAGAGGCATCACATTACATTTTAGTACTGTACTTAAGTACAATTTTGAGGTCTTTTTTACTTAACTGGAGTATTTCCACTTTTCTGTACTTTTACTTCTACTTCCACTACATCTCAATGGCAAATATTGTACTTTTACTCCACGATAATTATTTGAAAACTTTAGTTACTTTGTAGATTTGGATTATTATTACAAAACATACATTAACCACTTCAGCCCTATATACATTTTGGCCATCTGAAAACAGCAGATCTACAAGCTCACAACGCATCGCGACGCATTGTGAGCTTGTAGATCTGCTATTTTCAAAATATGTTGTATACATTTAAAAACTTGTGAAATGGGACATTCTGCATAATGTGTACTTTTACTTATGTACTTTAAGTATATTTTGATACCAATACTTTTGTACTTTTACTCAAGTACATTTTGAATTTCGGACTTTCACAGAGTATTTCTACATTGCAGTGTTGATACTTTTACTTAAGTAAAGAAATGTAGTACATTTTCCACCACTACAGACAAACGTCAAACAAGCCAAACATAACCTCTTCACTAATCACTGATCACAGCTTCCTTTAATGTCCTTCTGTGTTGACTAGACCAAACAATAAATGATAGCTAGTGCTGTATTGTTGTTATTATGTTTATAATTAGTACAACTGAACTGATTGACAGGACATTTTGAGTCTTTTTAATATTTTTTCAATATTATTTTCCAGGACAGGAAATGGGAATCCAGGATGCAAGAAATTGAAGTTCAGCACGAATCTGAGAAGAGTCAGGTACTTATGGCTTATTTGTTTTAATCAGGCCGAACAATACATGTTATACCTAGTGGTATAATCACAGTTTAAGCATAGATAGATTATTGTTAAATCAGATATATTAAAAATTGTTACATTTCATTCTGAACGCTCACTTTAGTCACAGTCATTTTTGGTGATTCTTCCCGACGGCGACTATATCCACATTGTCCGCACGACATGTCACTGTGTCAACATGCTTTGGTTACAAACACCTCCAATGTCCGTCCTTCCTCCCCAGTGATGGGATGAGATGAGTCAAACATGTCCAATGTCCTTCCTTCCCAGTGATGGGATGAGAGAGTCAAACATGTCCAATGTCTGTCCCTCCTTCCCAGTGATGGGAAGAGATGAGTCAAACATGTCCAATGTCCTTCCTTCCTTCCCAGTGATGGGATGAGATAAACATGTCCAATGTCCTTCCTTCCTTCCCAGTGATGGGATGAGATGAGTCAAACATGTCCAATGTCCTTCCTTCCCAGTGATGGGATGAGATGAGTCAAACATGTCCAATGTCCTTCCTTCCTTCCTTCCCAGTGATGGGATGAGATGAGTCAAACATGTCCAATGTCCTTCCTTCCCAGTGATGGGATGAGATGAGTCAAACATGTCCAATGTCCTTCCTTCCCATTGATGGGATGAGATGAGTCAAACATGTCCAATGTCCTTCCTTCCTTCCTTCCCAGTGATGGGATGAGATGAGTCAAACATGTCCAATGTCCTTCCTTCCCAGTGATGGGATGAGATGAGTCAAACATGTCCAATGTCCTTCCTTCCCAGTGATGGGATGAGATGAGTCAAACATGTCCAATGTCTGTCCTTCCTCCCCAGTGGTGGGATGAGATGAGCAGAATGCAGTCTCTGATGTCTGAACAGCAGAAACGCAGCAACAGGATGAAGGAGTTGGAAAGGAGGCTGAAAGAGAAGGAATCCACTATAGCAGCTCAGAGAGAGCAGGTTAGTGCACACACACACGCGCACGCACGCACGCACGCACGCACGCACGCACGCACGCACGCACGCACGCACGCACGCACGCACGCACGCACGCACGCACGCACGCACGCACGCACGCACGCACACACACACACACACACACACACACACACACACACATACACACATACACACACATACACACAACATCTTTATTTGCATTCACATTTAACAAGAAATTCTTGAACACAAACAATAGTAGATGCACAAACTTGGTAAAACTCAACAAGTATTTCAGGATACAGGATACAAGCACGCACACACACACACACACGCACACACACACACACACACGCACGCGCGGACATCAACATTTTTAGACAGTGATTTTATGAATAGCATTTCTAATACATTTTGCCATTTTTAACTGTAAGCCTAGTGCTGAAAAATAGCAGATCTATAAGCTCATAACGCACGCTGGGACGTGTTTTTGGTGCATGACACTGGCATGCACCAAAAACTGGCACTGGCAACTAAGTATAAATCATGTTTAACTCTTATTTCTAACCTCGAAATACTAACCTCTAAATGTCTAATCTTGATCCCAATCTTGTCTCTAAAAATATTTTTTTTAACCATAAATCATAATTTTTTCTTGTGAGGTTCAGGAAAATGGTTCTTCACAACGACTGTATCTCATATTCTTCTATACTTGTGGGGACACCTGGTCCTCACAAGTACAGTAATACACACTCACTCACACACACACACACACACACACACACACACACACACACACACACACACACACACACACACACACACACACACACACACACACACACACACACACACCCCGCCCATATAGAGGAAGTAAGGGGAAGTGGTTCAGGACATCCTGTATTAGAGCTCATGGCTCAGAGGGTGTTATGTTTATAGATATAGATCTATAAACATCCTGTATTAGAGCTGTAGGCTCAGAGGGTGTTATGTTTATAGATGTAGATCTACTGTATGAGGTGTCAGTTACATGTATAGGAAGCTCTCTCTTTCCTTTACCACTCACACAGTGTTGTGATGGACATGCTGAGTCTTCTACGCCAGTGGTTCTCAAACCTTTTGGCCTAACAACATTCTTTCAGTCGTGAGATTTTATTTTTTGCTTTAATCATGTGTAAAATGGTCCATTTATATTGTAACCGCCTCCAGGCTGAGGGTCCTTGGGCCCCACTTTGAGAACCATAGTGGTACTACACTGCCTGTAACGTATAACGTTCAAAGCAAACTGGCCGGTGACGGAATAACGTCACCTCAGCGGGTCGACACCTGATCCCCACCACTCAGCATGATCCCTTATCTTAATGTCTTGAACCATCAGCATGATCCCTTATCTTAATGTCTTGAACCATCAGCATGATCCCTTATCTTAATGTCTTGAACCATCAGCATGATCCCTTATCTTAATGTCTTGAACCATCAGCATGATCCCTTATCTTAATGTCTTGAACCATCAGCATGATCCCTTATCTTAATGTCTTGAACCAACCAAGCCTTTAGTCCTGATGAGCTGCCAGTCTGCCAGGCGTTCTAATTCTCCCAGGTAAAAGTAGCTCCAAACACACTCACTGCACCGGCCAAAATATGGCCCTAACTCTGCTTACCATAATGAATAATAGTATACTAAACCCCTTTTGCAGTTATTTTTTAAACATGGAACATCCACAACAAACAGATGATTGACTCCTTTCCTGTTAGTAGACGAGTATACCCAGTGCTTAATCTATAAATTATTAAGTGCCGGAGCTCATGAACCCGACTTAATCATGTTGTGCATGAGCACATGTATGAACCCACATGACATGACCTCCAGCAACGCGGTTTTAAACACTACTCACTCACTCAGTCACACACTGAGTGAGTGAGTAGTGCACTGTTGACAACACAGACACAGATACACACTGTTGACAACACAGACACAGATACACACTGTTGACAACACAGATACACACTGTTGACAACACAGACACAGATACACACTGTTGACAACACAGACACAGATACACACTGTTGACAACACAGATACACACTGTTGACAACACAGACACAGATACACACTGTTGACAACACAGACACAGATACACACTGTTGACAACACAGACACAGATACACACTGTTGACAACACAGACACAGATACACACTGTTGACAACACAGACACAGATACACACTGTTCACAACACAGACACAGATATACACTGTTGACAATACAGACACAGATACACACTGTTGACAACACAGACACAGATACACACTGTTGGCAACACAGATACACACTGTTGACAACACAGACACAGATATACACTGTTGACAACACAGACACAGATACACACTGTTGACAACACAGACACAGATACACACTGTTGACAACACAGACACAGATACACACTGTTGACAACACAGACACAGATACACACTGTTGACAACACAGACACAGATACACACTGTTGGCAACACAGATACACACTGTTGACAACACAGATACACACTGTTGACAACACAGACACAGATACACACTGTTGACAACACAGACACAGATACACATACACACTGTTGACAACACAGACACACACTGTTGACAACACAGACACAGATACACACTGTTGACAACACAGACACACTAGAGAGAGATGCACATCAGCGCAACGTTATGGCTGTTATTTATTTACTGACATCAAACTTGGAGAGGAGAGAACACACGTTTACCTGATCACTTGTTAATTCACTCTCTAGGTCTCTCTCTCTCTCTCTCTCTCTCTCGTGTTATAACAAGGATACTTAAATTCCACATCCTCTCATCAAGTTGTAAACCTTGACAATCCGGCATAAATGAAGCCCAGACCTTTCTGTTGTTGTGTCTGGTGTGTCACATGTGACCCCGGTCACACCGCACACAATGAGATGAAAATGATGAGATGATAACCTAATGAACGTTCTGTTCCTCTGGCAGATGAAGAAGATTTCCACAAATCCTCCTCCGGCCAAACCAGCCAAGGCTCTTCCAGGTATGATGGAGATGGATTCCCTGTTTCAGTCACTTGTGATTTATGTTGCTCTCACTTTGATTCAGCTGCATCTCGATTAACTCTCATGAACACCTCTTATTAGGATTATTAGGATTCTTATTTTTTTTGGGGGGGGGGTGTAAAGATAGAGAACCACTCTCCTACATGCATGAACACCTCCTTATCTCCTCCTGTGTTTCTCCAGTGATCCTCACTGCTCCTGCTCCAGAGCCCAAAGCAAAGAGAGTCGTGCTTGGTGAGTTCCATTGAAACAATCTACCGTAGTCTTCTACTGTAATAATAATAATAATAATAATAATCATATCTCTGCTGTCGGGAAGAAACCAACTATGTCCATAATATTAACTTTTCAGGAAATGAAAACAAACAAACAATAAAATCAAAATCGTGAACATTTGTGCAAATCTTTGAATAAATATATTTTGAAAGTGAACATTTTTAACTCTGAACAGTTTTTATTATTATTTTTTTTTTTACTTATGTTGCTATAATATCAGTGGTTCTCAAACAATTTTCATGTCAAGGACCCCCAAAATTATATGTATTTGGCCGCGGACCCCCATCTCAAAATAGTTTGTTCCAGGAACCCCCCAGAAGCAAAGATTTTAGTTAAAATGTATATATATATTCAAAGATTTGCACACATTTTCAGGATTTTGTAAAAAAAAAAGCAGATCTACAAGCTCATAGCGTGGCACAGAGTGCCGCGCTATGAGCTTGTAGATCTGCTATTTTTGAATAACCAAAGAAAATGACACAGATGCGTTCCCGGTTCCCGATTACCTTTCATAGGTTCTAGGGGTGTGCCGATACACTAATTTCACCAAACGATACGATACGATATTGGGCTCACAACTTCGATACGATTTCGATACGATACGCACTTTTTTATTATGAAAATATATGGGGGAGAAAAAAAGCAAATGCAAACAAATAATTCAGACGCAAACTTGTAGCTTTTCAGCTACAATAGCCGTTTTGAATCCAAATAGGGCAATAGTGTGACACCTGACCCGAAAAAAAAACAACATGTTGTCACCCTTTTCACCCCGGGGCTGTTTGCATGCCTGATTATTATTTTTGTAAAAAAAAAAAAAAAAAAAAAACGATACATATCGTCACGAAAACGTATCGCGATATATCGCGGGATGATATATTGGCACACCCCTAGGTTCAATATTAGTAAAACCCACACACAGATTTATTAAAGATAATAAAAAACACAGATAGTTGATTTCTGCCTGACAGCGATGATACCCTACTCTTCCTCGATAAGCAGATCGAAAAGCAGATCTGCAATCTGCAATTTTTTGAAAAATCATGAATATTTGTGAAAATCTTTCAACATATATTTTCTAAAGCGAACCTTTGTAACTCAAATCGTATCAAAATGTATGTTGCTATAATATCAACTTTTTCGTGTCAAGGACCTCCCAAAATTATATGTATTTGGCCGCAGACCCGCTTTAATTCGCTTTAAAATATATATATATATATGTATTCAAAAATGTGCACACATTTTCACGATTTTTCAAAAATAGCAGATCTACAAGCTCGCTATGAGCTTGTAGATCTGCTATTTTTGAATAGCCCAAATACATCATAAAATGACACAGATGCGTTCCCGGTCTTCATCCAATCCGCCGAGTCATGTAAACAAGCCCCTCCCCCTTGAACCTCCTATAACTGTCACTACCACCTTGCCCCCCCCCCCACCTCACCTTCACCTTTGACCCCTCCTCCCTTTTTGCTGTCCAATCAGAGGAGCCCCTCCCCTCTGCTCCTAAGCTGGAGCCAATAGCGGAGCAGTCTGAGGAGGACAAAGGTAACGAGGAGGACTCTGCATGCTCTCTGTATGATGGAATCAGTGTCGTTCTCTGTTGGCATCAAAGGATTTGAATCATTCCCTCTAAACGCTCTGTCGCGGGAAAGAACTAGTTCTTTGGCCTGAACGTGAACGAACCCGTTCACTTCCCTGAACGCTGTTACGTTCACGCTTTCCTTCATGCCCCCCGTCTGTTCCTGTTCCCTCCCCCCGTAACACAGGGCAGGCTGTTCCCGCGACAGACAGACAGACAGACAGACAGACAGACAGACAGACAGACAGACAGACAGACAGACAGACAGACAGACAGACAGACAGACAGACAGACAGACAGACAGACAGACAGACAGACAGACAGACAGACAGACAGACAGACAGACAGCTGTGCGGTTGAGTTGTTTTTCACTAAACATTAACGAATCATTTGAACGAATCATTTGAACAAATCATTTGAACGGATCATTTCAACGGATCATTTGAACGGATCATTTGAACGGATCATTTGAACGAATCATTTGAACGAATCATTTGAACGGATCATTTGAACGGATCATTTGAACGGATCATTTGAACGGATCATTTGAACGGATCATTTGAACGGATCATTTGAACGGATCATTTGAACGGATCATTTGAACGGATCATTTGAACGGATCATTTGAACGGATCATTGCCGTAAACGTGAACGAAATCGTTTGTTCGCTGAAATGAACGTTTTTTCCACCACTAGCAGAGATTACTCTCAGTTCAAGGATAGACAGTCTGTGACAGTCTGTGATGGCTCCTCCCACATCAGTATGTGACAGTCTGTGATGGCTCCTCCCACATCAGTATGTGACAGTCTGTGATGGCTCCTCCCACATCAGTCTGTGACCGTCTGTGATGGCTCCTCCCACATCAGTATGTGACAGTCTGTGATGGCTCCTCCCACATCAGTCTGTGACAGTCTGTGATGGCTCCTCCCACATCAGTATGTGACCGTCTGTGATGGCTCCTCCCACATCAGTATGTGACAGTCTGTGATGGCTCCTCCCACATCAGTCTGTGACCGTCTGTGATGGCTCCTCCCACATCAGTCTGTGACAGTCTGTGATGGCTCCTCCCACATCAGTATGTGACCGTCTGTGATGGCTCCTCCCACATCAGTATGTGACCGTCTGTGATGGCTCCTCCCACATCAGTATGTGACCGTCTGTGATGGCTCCTCCCACATCAGTCTGTGACCGTCTGTGATGGCTCCTCCCACATCAGTCTGTGACAGTCTGTGATGGCTCCTCCCACATCAGTATGTGACCGTCTGTGATGGCTCCTCCCACATCAGTATGTGACCGTCTGTGATGGCTCCTCCCACATCAGTATGTGACCGTCTGTGATGGCTCCTCCCACATCAGTCTGTGACCGTCTGTGATGGCTCCTCCCACATCAGTATGTGACAGTCTGTGATGGCTCCTCCCACATCAGTATGTGACAGTCTGTGATGGCTCCTCCCACATCAGTATGTGACAGTCTGTGATGGCTCCTCCCACATCAGTATGTGACAGTCTGTGATGGCTCCTCCCACATCAGTATGTGACAGTCTGTGATGGCTCCTCCCACATCAGTATGTGACAGTCTGTGATGGCTCCTCCCACATCAGTATGTGACAGTCTGTGATGGCTCCTCCCACATCAGTATGTGACAGTCTGTGATGGCTCCTCCCACATCAGTATGTGACCGTCTGTGATGGCTCCTCCCACATCAGTATGTGACAGTCTGTGATGGCTCCTCCCACATCAGTGTTGTTACTCGGACTCAGTCAGCCAGGGACGTGCAGAGGTATTTGGAGAGGCTGGGGCTGGAATTTCAAAAGGGCAGCTATTGCAAAAAAATTACAATTACCATATTTTTAGGCCCGAAAAATCCGAAAAGGTATCATTGCCTGTTTAATGTCCTCAAAGTCAAACATCCAACAAGCTTTGAACTGAGCAGATTGGACCTTCTGTTCCAGAGATAATGACCAAAACATCTTGAAAACGACCACCGTTGCCGTTTTTCTTTAATAACACGGGCTAGGAAGGTCGTACGGCGACGAACCAAGATACCTGAGTAAAGTTAGGCCACTAGGGGCAGATGAAATGCCTTTTTTTCTCTCTTTTTTTTGGGCACTTTTTTACGGACGGGTAAAAAGAACAGGGTCTCGAGCCACCATTCATATCTATGTGTTGCACGTGCCTGCAGTCAGCCATCTTGTAGCCGCCATCAACTGTGCTAAAAAGAAGCAAAATGTTCTCCTTCTGCCTGCAGCGTTACAGCTTCTCCTCTGTGCTGCTGACCCAACCTGCAGCATCTACTGCTTTAACCCATTAAGACCGGGAACGCATCTCTGTCATTTTAAGATTTCTTTGGCTGTACAAACATAGCAGATCTACAAGCTCATAGCGCGGCTTGAGCTTGTAGATCTGCTATGTTAAAAATTGTGAAAATGTGTGCAAATCTTTGAATATATGTATTTCTTTAAAAGCGACCATTTTTAACTCAAATCTTTGCTTCTGGGGGGTCCCTCCCTGGAACAACATATTTTGAGACGGGGGTCCGCGGCCAAATACATATCATTTTGGGTGGTCCTTGACATGAACAAAGTTTGAGAACCACTGACATAATGACAATGTAAGTTTTTTTCAAAAAACTGTTAGGATTTAGAAGACATTTGTAGAATCCCCCCAGAAGGAAAGATTAGATTTAAAATGTTCGCTTTTAAATAATGTTATATTCAAAGATTTGCACACACTTTAACAATTTAAAAAGAAATAGCAGATCTACAAGCTCATATCGCGGCACTCTGTGAGCTTGTAGATCTGCTATTTTTGAATAGCCAAATAAATCTAAAATGACACGGATGCGTTCCCGGTCTTAACTCTCTCAGTGCCAAGCCCCGAGTTATCCCGAGTTTTAGGGTTATACCCTCAGTGTGCCAGAACGAGAAATCCCGAGTTTAAAAAAATAAATTAAAAAATAATTATTTTTTTTTGTTTTTTTTGAAAAAAGTGTTCAGAACCCAAGATATCATTATCTGAAGATTTGCAGCTCCATCCACTCTTTGTTTAACCTATAACTGAAAAAGGCTGTATCTCGCTTCCTAAGCACTTTTTTTTTTCTTTGAAAAAACAAAAAAAAATTTTTTTGTATTTCATTGGCACTGAAAGAGTTAATGGGTCAATATGACATCAAACGTTGATGCTGCAGGTTTGGTCATAATATTCAGTATGCATGTGGATGTGCTTCTTTATTCTCACGGTGGTTTGTCCACGTTAAGCTCCTGAGCTCACATTTGTAGCAGGTTTTTAGCGTGACGTGATGTGTGTGTGTGTGTGGATCTGATTGGTTCTCCAGACTCCAGCAGCATCTCTGAGAAACCTGCGGCCAAGAAGAGACCGGAGCCCAGGTCAGAGAGGAGACGAGGGGTCACGGCCAGCGCCCTGAGGAGGAACCCCAACATCAAGAAGGAGCTTCGTCCTGCGCTGGAGCAGGCTCTGAACGACAAGCTGGATGAGCTGGGGGTCACTCTGGTATGCAAATATATATGCAAAAATAATCTAATTCAAACAACACGGTTATTGACGGGGTTTGAGATTGGCACTTTGCCCACAGTCTGTCTGTCTGTCTGTCTGTCTGTCTGTCTGTCTGTCTGTCTGTCTGTCTGTCTGTCTGTCTGTCTGTCCGAGTGTACTCGTCAACGGCAGTCAATGCAGAGCATGTCATATTTTATGCTCTGCTCCTCTCCCCACTCCCGCCCCCCTCCCCCATCCCCCCCTTCCAACCCAGGGCTGTTTTTTTTCACTCCCTCCATACAATGCCTTACACAAGGAGGCATGGCATCGAGGAGTGCTTTTTGCCCATCCCTTCCCACCTCCCCCCCAACTTACCTCCCCCTTTTTTCTTTTATGTATTCAATGTTTGTCTGTCCATAATGTCCCCAATGTATTCAACTGTTTATCTATCTGTTTCCCAATGTAATGTTATGTATTCCTGTAAATGTATCCCTCTGTTTGTACGTCTGTTTCTTTGTGAGGACTGCGGATGAAAACTAGCATCTTTGCTAAATCCGGTGTATTTACGTCTTGACGTTCATTAATATGCATTGTCCTGTCCAAATAAACAAATGAATGAATGAATGAATGGTTGAAACTATTTCACATTGATGTGAATGTCATCTCCTGAGTTGTGAAAGAAAACAGGTGTTTTTATATAGTTTTTATAAGTCATACATTGAGGCCAGTATAGTTCAGTGGACTTCTCTGTGACTATAGATCCTGTGATTAAAACACACAGCAACATGTTCACTAGGTCAGTTTTGATCGACTGGAGGACTTTGTAGAAAATCAGTTGGAGTAAAATAGATAAATAACCCATTCAACGGTTTTCTGAAAAGCTATTGTTGCTATATCACTGCAGCCCCACAATTATATGTTTTTGGCCGCCGAGCCCCATCAAAATATGTTGTTCCATGTTGTTTAAAAAAATATGTGTATTCAAAGATTGGCACATTAATGTTTTGTTGTTCAAAAATAGCAGATCTATATCTGCTATTTTTCAATACCCTACTTGAGTAAAAGTAAAAAAGTATTGGCATCAAAATATATATATTTAAATTTTTTATCCCTTGATTTTGTAACCCTTTTTGGGCGGTGAAACCGCCCCTATAAGTGAGGTTTGGATATTTGTACAACAAATCCTGGGCTGTGATTGGCCAAAAATGTACCCGGCCTAACCCTGCACCGTGATTGGCCAATCACAGTCTATTCAGGACTGTGATTGGCCAGTGTCACATGACACATGTGCATAGCCCTATATAAGAAACCATAACTTAAAAAAAAACATACGTTTGTTTTTTTTAAGTTATGGTTTCTTCCATCATAAAGAGTGTTTCAATAAATGTATTTATTTTTTGTACATGATTGGTTGACTCCATTCAGTGTTGTGATTAGCTAGCAAGACACCGCCCACTTCACACAGGGTGTGATTTTTTTTCACCCGGTGCCAATTTGCTAAGTGATCCTGGGCACTACACTCCCCTCACCACAGGAAGGAACACGTTATTCCAACCAGTTCCCTTCCCCTCCATCAGGCACCCCGGCTGACCAGGGGGAGACAGTATAGTGACCAGGATTACTACATGGTTTTGTGAGGGTATTAACTACCCTAGGAGACACAGGGAGAACATGCAAACTCCACACAGAAAGGCCCTTTCACCAACCCCACCTAGGGTATGGGCGCTGATGAAAGTACCAAAAGTAGAAGTACTAAAATGTTTGAAAATAGCCGATCTACAAGCTCACAACGCGTTGCATCGCAATGCGGCGCGTTGTGAGCTTGTAGATCGGCTATTTTCAAACAGCCTAGGTATAAAATAGGACTAAAGTGGTTAATGCATGTTTTATTATATAATTATTTATATCTGCAAAGTAACTAGTTTCCTCAGAGACGTAGTGGAGTAGAAGTAAAAGTATTGGAAATTAAAAATACTCCAGTAAATTAAAAGTACCTACAAAATTGTACTTAAGTACAGCACTTGAGTAAATGTACTTAGTTACTTTACACCACTGGTTCCCGGATTGGATGAGATAAATAAAAGACGTGTTGTGTCTTCAGGGTCAGAGAGGTCTGAGGGGGAAGGAGTTTAGCTCCATCTTGTCTCGCCTGCGTTCTGAGAGGGAGAACATCGCCAAGACCAAGACCCACTACTGGCACCACAGAGAAGAAGTGATGAAGACCCTGGAGCAGAGGATGAGACAGGGGACCACAGACAGTGGTGGAAAAGGTACTCTCTTTGTTTTTACTTAAGTAAAAGTAGCGATACTGCAGTGTAGACATACTTTGTTAAAGTCAGAACATCTGAATTTACTTGAGTAAAAGTATGAATGTATTGGTATCAAAATGTGCTTAAAGTACCAAAAGTGGGAAGTACTCATTGTGCAGAATGTCCCGTTTTCAAATGTATAAAACTCTTTTGAAAATAGCAGATCTACAAGCTCACAACTGCGTCGCACACACAAGTTTGTGCATTGTGAGCTTGTAGATCTGCTATTTTCAAAATGGCCAAAATGTATATAGGGCTGAAGTGGTTAATGTATGTTTTGTAATATTAATCAAAATCTACAAAGTAACTATTAACTAAAGTTTTCAAATAATTGTAGTGGAGTAAAAAGTACAATATTTGCCTCTGAGATGTAGTGGAGTAGAAGTAAAAGTACTGAAAATTGGAAATACTCCAGTAAAGTTAAAATACCTCAAAAGTGTACTTTAAGTATAGTCCTTGAGTAAATATACTTAGTTACTTTACACCACTGACCGCAGACAGCCAGCTGGAGCAGAGGATGAGACGGGGGTCCACAGACGGCGGTCCCACCATCATCTCCACAGAGCCCAGGGCCAAAGACAAATACTCAGCACAAGGTACAGTCATTCATTCAAAAGTATCTCTGGAAGTTCAGGGTCTGTATTATTCATCAAGTTAGAATAACTTACCCATTATTTTCAGTTCAAAACTTTATTCCAGACACACAGGGGCTCCATAGAGTAATAATCATCAACATCACACAACAAATTAACCCTTTAAGACCTGAGGCCGATTCTACATGTCTCCTAAATCCCAATAGTTTTCTGAAAAACCTATGTTTCTATATCAGTGGGGCTCAATCTTTTTCATGTCAAGGACCCCCAAAATTATATGTATTTGGCCACGGACCCACATCAAAATATTTTGTTCCAGGGACCCCCAGAAGCAAAGATTTGAGTTAAAAATGTTCGCTTTAAAAATATATATATTCAGAAGATTTGCACACATTTTCACGATTTTTCAAAAATAGCAGATCTACAAGCTCGTAGCGCGGCACTCGGTGCCGCGCTATGAGCTTGTATATCTGCTATTTTTGAATAGCCCAAAGTGTGAAATAATGCTTTTTTAGCTCAAATCTAAAAATGACACAGTTCCAGGTCTTAAAGGGATACTTCACTTTCGGGCCGGGGACACATTTAAAAAAAATATTAAAAATAAATGAAAAAAGTTATGGAAAATTCATGGCCCCCTCACGACACGCAGTGTCCTACTAATGTGTGAGGGGGCCATGAATTTTCCATAACCTTTTTCATTTATTTTTAATATTTTTTTTAAATGTGTCCCCGGCCCGAAAGTGAAGTATCCCTTTAACACATTGAATGCCAATCGCGTAGATCTACGCGAACCTATTTAAAGCCGCAGCGTGCCAGTCGCGTAGATCTACGCGAACCGCCGATTCCCATGTTAATCGCCCAAGGTGCACTTTCCGAATTTTTTTGATCCATTTCCGTTTCCGGTTTTCGGTCGGAAACGGAATTATTCGGGTTCCGGTTTTTTCGATCGTATCCGCTTCCTGTCTGGGATCCTGTTTAAAACTCGATTTTCTCGGTTTGTTGTTTTTCTCCTCGCTGATCACTGTTTAGCGTGTATCGGCTGTAGCTTCAAGATGGCGGCTCGCATTTGGAAACTGTTTTCGCTGGACGTTTCTCACGGATCCGCTGTGTGTTTAGAACCAAATGAACGCGCACTTTTAACTTATTTAGCGAGGTCTGTGGCGACATGATAAAAACAAAAAAACAACAATAAAACGCTGGCACTGGTGAGTACATTATGAGATTAAACTCTGGCATGGAATGTGTTAATGGGTTAAAACCTGGAACGCATCTGTGTGTCATTTTTAGATTTGAGCAACAAAAAAAAAAACATTCTTTTACACTTTGGCTATTCAAAAATCGAGAACATTTTTGTAAATCTTTGAATGTATATCTTTTTAAAGCGAACATTTGTAACTCAAATCTTTGCTTCTGTGGGGGGTCCCTGGAACAAAACATTTTGAGATGGGGGTCCGCGGCCAAATACATATACATTTTGTGGGTCCTTGACATGAAAAAGTTTGAGAACCACTGACAACATATGTTTTAAAAAAAAAAAAAAAGATTTAGAAGACATTTGTAGAACCATAATGGATTAAGAGAGCCTCACATGTGTGGATTCCACATCAAGTCACAAACAAGTGACTGCATGGCACTATGCCATCAGGGGCCTTAATATCCTCAGGGCATCATCGTATGCCACCTTAAGCCTCCTCATGCTACCCTTCTTGTATGAGCACCACAGGAAGGCTGTATACATGGGAGTGCAGAATGCTTTAAAAAGTGCAACTTGACAGGATCAGAACACACACTGAACCTGTGAAGCAGCATATTGGCCTGGGCATAAAGTAGATATCTCTATCATCATGGAGATTATCAGTGAAAATGTAGCCAAGGTACTTGATTTCCTGGCACACAGATAGACGACTGTCACATAGGTGAAAGGCTGCGAAAGCCAATTTGTTGTCCTCATGGCTTCTCACTATCATGACACTACTCTTTTTTGCATTATAAATTATGTCATGATCATTGCCATAATGTGAGCACACTTTCAATAGCTGCTGTAACCCTCCACTGTATGGACAGATACAACAGGAGTCAAAATCCCCCCTTGACGAACACCATTGCTAACAGAAAAATGGGCAGATGTAACAATACCCCATTTAACCTGCATTTTCTGATTTGCGTACCAAAACACCAGTATACGTACAATGTGCTTAGGTATGCCTCTGTCAAGCAGCTTCTGGAACAGTTTGAAGGGGTTATATCTGTCAAAAGCTCGAGACGCATCAATAAAGCATTGGAAAACAGTGGAATTGTGGCTACTGTAGCTGGCAATCAGTTCTTTAAGTGCAAAAATGCATAAGTCTGTGCCGTGTTTCTTTTTAAATCCAAACTGGTTATCTGCAGTCAGGACAAACATTTCAAGACGTACAAACATGATTCTTTCCAATACTTAGGAGACGATGCTGGCCAGAGCGATAGGTCTATACTTATCAATTACTTACTTTACTGCCATTTAGCAGACACTATTTTTAAAATAAGAATTTGTCCTAGTGACTTGCCTTGTTAAATCAAGGGGGAAAAAAACATATATATCTATCTATCTGTATGACTGGGTGAATTGTTGCGGAAAATGGGGAGTGACTCTGCAGTTCTGACCTGTCTTTATAGTCTTTGATTTTGAAATGGATAAAATATGAAGTAGGTATTATTCAGAGTGTTCTGTTAAATATATAAATAAAAGGCTTCCGGGGGTGAAATTCATGGAGTGGGTGTTGTGAAACTTTTGCCACTCACAAAAGATATACAATTTAACTTTAGTTTTGTTGAACAAGTTACCTAGTATTACTTTAACAGTGTGTTTGGGAAGAGATACGATAACAGAAAACAAATCTTTCTTTCAGTTGAGAGTTAGACCGACATTCAGTGAGTGAATGAATAAAACCTATGACTGTAAAAGCTGATAATTATGGTTTGGTTAATTCTCTCTTTGATGTGATGGACAAGCTCCACTCAAAACCCAAACATATGATTGTGTAAAAGCTACAAAGGATGGAGATCCAGATGAATAGAGAATTCTCTCTTTGATGTGATGGACGAACTTCACTCAAATATCAAATTGTGCTGTTTTATGCTGATGTGCCACTGAAAACGTAGCGATTGTCAAGCTACTCAGCTACATACAGTAGTAAAAAATATATATATATATATAGCTTAAACTATTCAATCCGGAAAAGTATCTGTAATTTTAGATCTCTTTGGCTATTCAAAAATAGCAGATCCATTTTAGAAATAGCGTGACAATTTGTGCAAATCTTTTGAATATGTATTATTTTTTAAAGCAAACATTTGTAACTCAAATCGTTGCTTCTGGGGGTCCCTGGAACTAAAACATTTACAAATGTTCGCTATTAGCGAGATTACAGCCCTAAAAACTCATCTTTCTGGAGGCCATAAGAGGAGGTAGTACCAGTTTCCCGGTACGACCCCCCTCCCCTTTTTATATATTTTTTATTGTTCATGCTTTTTTTTGTACATAGTGGTATTTACATAGAGGTATTTTTTCTTTGTATTTTTATGTTGATTTTTGAACTGTTTGGTTGCTACTATATATGTCTATGAAATGAATACCAAGGACCCCAACGGAAACAAGTCCGCAAGGACTTTCTTGGTCGGACCTTTTAGACAAAAGTATAATAAATGTAACTGTGTTGTTTTACATTCCTTTTGCCTAATAAAAATTGCAATCAATCAATCAATCAATCATTACCTTGTTACTGACCACTTGTTGAGACTCATTAGGTAGTTTTACATCTAACCTGTCCATCTAATCTACATTAATCTGTAACTCTGAACTTTAAGCTGATTCAGTCTGTGTTTGTTATTGGCCTCTAAGCCACTCAGTGATCCACTAACTGTGTGTGTGTGTGTGTGTGTGTGTGTGTGTGTGTGTGTGTGTGTGTGTGTGTGTGTGTGTGTGTGTGTGTGTGTGTGTGTGTGTGTGTGTGTGTGTGTGTGTGTGTGTGTGTGTGTGTGTGTGTGTGTGTGTGTGTGCAGCCTCTCAGAGCAGACCTCAGGCCAGCGGCCCGCCGTCTCGTCACGTGACCCAGGTGGTCTCTGGACCCCCTCCTCCCCCGCTCCATCAGGCCAGGACCCCCCAGCCAGCGCCCAGGACAAAGACCACGGGACCCCCAAAGACCTCCTCCACCCCCCACAGCTACCGGACCACCACCCCCAAGTATGGATCCATTAATCATGATCTATCTGTTCTCATTATGACTGTATACTGACCAGTGGTGGAAAGTAACTAAGTACATTTACTCAAGTACTGTACTGACCAGTGGTGGAAAGTAACTAAGTACATTTACTCAAGTACTGTACTGACCAGTGGTGGAAAGTAACTAAGTACATTTACTCAAGTACTGTACTGACCAGTGGTGGAAAGTAACTAAGTACATTTACTCAAGTACTGTACTGACCAGTGGTGGAAAGTAACTAAGTACATTTACTCAAGTACTGTACTGACCAGTGGTGGAAAGTAACTAAGTACATTTACTCAAGTACTGTACTGACCAGTGGTGGAAAGTAACTAAGTACATTTACTCAAGTACTGTACTTAAGTACAATTTTGAGGTGCTTTTACTTTACTGGAGTATTTCCAATTTTCAATACTTTAACTTTTACTCCACTACAATTATTTGAAAACTTTAGTTACTTTGCAGACATAGATATATTACATTATAAAACATACATTAACCACATTAGCCCTGTTTTATACCTATAGCCCTGTTTTATAACCATATTTGAAAATAGCAGATCTACAAGCTCACAACGCGTCGCATTGCTATTGTAGCTATTATTGTAATTCCTTTAAAGGGATAGTTCACCCCCAAAATTACTTTTTTTCTATGGATTAGTCAGTAGTCACTCCATGGAGACTTGAATTCTTGAACACACTACATTGTATCCATTAGAACACAGGTTTTTATTCCTGAAAATGATACATTGTAGACATAAGACGATATGACTCCAACAACACTCTTTTATTTCTTCTCCTCCAGGACGTCACCTTTCAGCTCAGAGGACGAGTCTGAGGAAGACCAGATGGACGAGGAAGACGAGGAGGAGGAAGAGGAAGAGGAAGTGCCACAGAAACGGCGCCATGAGGAGCCGTGGGGCAAAGCCCACCAGACCAGACCGCTACGGGCCAGAGGGGCCAAGGCCGGTCCGGGGGTCCCTTCCTCCAGGCCGGGGGTCCCTTCCTCCAGGCCGGTGGTCCCTGCCTCCAGGCAGCAGACCCAAGCCAAGCAGCAGGTAAGCCCCCCAGACTACCATAAGCAGGGGTGCACATAACGGGTGCGCACGCGCACCCAAAATAAATAATGCGCGGCACATCAGACGACGAGAGGCGCTTTTGCGTACCAACAGCTGGGACAGGAATTTCCAAGCTTTTATTTTTTAGCAAAACTAAAAAATAAAAGCCTGGAGATCGAGGCTAGGAATTTACTTCCTGAAGCCACACTCACACAATCACGCTAAAGCACGCGTCGGCCCCATGTACAGCCATTAGGCGCAGGGGGGGAGGGGACGCATGCTGCACGTGATTGTGTGAGTGTTGCCTCGCATCCTGACACACAGACACGCTGCGACTCGC
Organism: Gymnoscopelus braueri; assembly: GCF_963280865.1. Taxonomy (NCBI): domain Eukaryota; kingdom Metazoa; phylum Chordata; class Actinopteri; order Myctophiformes; family Myctophidae; genus Gymnoscopelus; species Gymnoscopelus braueri. Next base: position 2,009,506 of record NC_137623.1, read on the forward strand.
AGCACGCTGCACGCAGCGGCTGTTAGAGGCACTCGTCACCCATGTTGAACGCAACATATATGCAAAATATGCCGTGAAAGTCCCAATCTGGAGGATAAAAGCAGCGCAGCACAGGGCACCAACCTTTGGGAGGTTCACCAAACGGCGTGGAGAAAAACGGCGGAATTTGGAAGCAGAGCGTCCTTTTTTTCTCGCGCATCATTAGGGGGTCCCTGCTTCATCTCTCTCTCAGCTAAGGGGTCCTTTTGGCCTGAAAAACATTGATGAAGACCCCTGGTTTAAGTTAGATCGTGTTTTACCCTTATTTATTTTACCAAAATCAAATCAAACCAAACCCCTCCCCCTCCTCTTTCCTCCTCCCTCCAGCAGGCCACGCCCCCCACCGCCAGGGCCCCGGCGGCGGGCGTAGTGACCCAGACGGCGGTCACCACGTTAGAGAGCGCAGAGGAGTGGTCTGATGTCAGCGAGCTGCAGGAGATAGACCCCACACAGCTTCACGGCTACCAGCATCACCATGACAACACGGACAGCAAGAGGGGCGCTGCTAAAGGTTAGGGGGGGGGGGGGGGGTGTGTGTGTGTGTGTGTGTGTGTGTGTGTGTGTGTGTGTGTGTGTGTGTGTGTGTGTGTGTGTGTGTGTGTGTGTGTGTGTGTGTGTGTGTGTGTGTGTGTGTGTGTGTGTGTGAAATGTTGAATTATCGTACCGGATGATTAACACATTGACCGCCAGAGGTTAATCTCATAATGTACTCACCAGTGCCAACGTTTTATTGTTGTTTTTTGTTTTTTTCACGTCGCCATAGATCTTGTTAAAATCCTTAAGATTGAGCCGTACACGGTCTGTTTACATCGGCGACATCTCCCTGCGTGTACCAGTCCAAACCACGTGTCAAACGGAGCCGCCATGTTTGAGTTCTGACCGTTTATCTTAACATGGGAAATGCGAGGATGAAAAACTACATGTTTACAGGGGCTTTTACAGGGGTTTGTGTGTACGACTTAGAATGGAGACAGACGGGAAACAAAAAACGGGATCGCACTTCCGGTCGACTTCGGGTGGTGTTACACTGAAAATGGTCCCCCTAGAAAATTGAAAAAAAAAAAAAAAATCGAAAAAAAGGAAAAAGCACCACAGCCCGTAGGCTACGGGATCGGCGCTTAACCGTTGGATTTAACGGCCCGTAGAACTACGGGCCCGGCGGTCAATGTGTTAAGGCCTGAGGTTCCAATTCTACAAAAGTTTAACCGTTTAGAAAAAAAAAACGTTTGTTGCTATGTCAGTGGTTCTCAAACGTTTTCTTGTCAAGGACCCCAAAATGTAATATGGCCGTGGACCCCCAGCTCAAAACAGGTCGTTCCAGGGACCCCCAGAAGCAAAGATTTGAGTTAAAAATGTTCGCTTTAAAACGCACATTTTCAAGATTTTTCAAAAATAGCCAAATTGTAAAATAATGCTTTTTTTTTTAGCTCAAATCTGAAAGTGACACAGGATGCGTTCCAGGTCTCAATGGGTTAAAATTATCGTATTTGAAAGAAACAGCCAAAAATATAATAGAAATCACACGTGTCAGTACGTCATTTCACAAACAATTGCTTATTTAGTGTAAGAAACGACCTGGTCTGAGAGAAACTCCTACGTGACAAAAACGCATCACATTCAGTGTTTCCCCTAAAGCCAGAAGCTGAAGGTGTGGGGGAGGTGTGGGGGAGGTGTGGGGGAGGACGCGCGTCACGCAACTAGTGAGCGACCAAGCCCCCCAGAACCCAGTGGTTGCATGGAAGCGCATTGGACATGCTGGCCATTCGTAGGTACTGCAGCTAAACGGATGGGGGCCACTGCACAATGTACGAGCGAAAAACGGTTTCAACCAATGGGCTCGACTCACGAGCTTGCGCACGGGGCCGCGCCCCTCTGTGACGTATCAGAACGTATCACAGTGGGCCCCCAATAGGCCACGCCCATCACACTTTCTAACCCGGAAGAAGGGGTGAATTGGCCCCGTGCGCTGGGTGAGCAACTCAATGCAAGTGGATGGGAGGGGATTTGGGGTGCCCTCTCTATTATTTTTAACTCTATGTGAGTGACCCCTTGCCTGGGGTCCTAGTGTTGATTTTGACGGCAAATTCATAGTCTTTTGAATCAAATTCCATTTAGTTTTAGTCATATTTTAGTCATCTGAAACGTTTTACCGTTAGTCTAGTTTTAGTCGACTAAATATCATAAGATCATAGTCGACTAAATCTACAGTTGATTTAGTCGACTAAAATGTATGTTGGCGGTGCCTTGATGGGGTCATAATGGATGATTTTACACTTGGTTGTATACTGAAAATAGCCGATCTACAAGCTCACAACTGCGACGCGTTGTGAGCTTGTAGATCTGCTATTGTCAGAGCGCAACACCCGAGCTCAACCAAACATAAAATGACTTGTCTTTTAGTTCTACTGGATCTCTTCTCCACTAGATCCTCACTGACATTTTAGTCTGTTATATATGTTGACGAAATGTCAATATATTTAGTCATAGTTTTAGTCATCATAGCTTAGTTTTTATTTAGTATTTATTTAGTTTTTGTCAGTGTAAAAAAATTGTTGTCATAGTTTTGGTCGACTAAATCCACACTGCTAATAGTCCTAATATTTTCTAGGTTGATGGCTGACCCTCAGGCCTCCATAACGCCGTCTTTTCTGTTTTCTGTTATCGTGGGGAAAGAAAACAGCCGATCGACAATTGCGGCGCGTTGAGAGCTTGTCGATCGGCTATTCTCCTGTGAAAGCTTTCCCCACAATACTGATGCTGTGCTTTAAAGTGGTTGAAGCTCCCAGGTGTCAGCAGATACACAACCATGACAGTGGTTTGGTCCAATTTATTTATGTTAACGTGAAACAATTCACTGACTAACTTTACATACTTTAAGAAAAGATTCTCGAACCATCAACGTTCTCCTAAAATAACTGCTGTTTTTGGAAAATAAACCTCTGCCCCAAATTTTTCAAATTAGCTTTTTATAGCGCCACCAGGAGGCCGCTTTTTGCAAAACACATTTCTTGACAGTACTCCTACAGATTTTATCCAAACATCACGCAAATCAATACACAGTATCTCTATAGTCATGTGATCAACACGGATCTGTCCAATTTTCCATATTTCATCCTGATTGGCTAAGGTTGGCTTCCAAAGTTTGCAGGATTGGTCCGTTTTCAACAAAATGCCTCAAATCATGAACGCAGCTTGCGATTTCCGTGAGATTTCACACGCACATTCCCACTAGGCCGAGGAAGAAATGCCACTTGAAAATGTTCAAATCAACCTCATGGTGGCGCTATAAATGGACGATTTGTGTTTTTAACTATAACTGCACCGATCTGCATGAAACTTTGCACGCACACTCCCTAGAGGCCAAGGAAAAACAACTGACCTGCATTTTTCACATTTGCCTTTCATAGCGCCACCAGGAGGCCGACTTATGTAGAACACATTTTTTGATATTAAGCCTTCAGAATTTATCCAAATTTCACGCACATCGGTACACATGATCTCTATAGTCATGTGATCACGATGGATCTTTTACAATTTTCATATTCCATCCTGATTGGCTAACATTGACATCTAAAGTTTGCAGGAGTGGCCCGTTTTGAACAAAATGCCACAAATCATGAATGCAGCGTCCGATTGTGGTGACACTTTGCACGCACATTCGCACTACATTGAAGAACAAATGCCACCCTTTTAACATTGCCCTATTATAGCGCCACCAGGAGGCCAATTTTGCAACACTTTTCTTTTTTATATTACTCCTACAAATTCAAACATCATGCAAATCGGTACACATATAGTCAAGTGATCAAGATGGTTCCGTCCAATTTTTCATATTCCATCCTGATTGGCTAATTCCGAACATTGCTGCCCCACAATAACCTACCTGACCTGGCGGAGACCTGTGCTCCGAGGAGCACTTTTTCTAGTCTTATACTTCTATTCAAAAATAGCAGATCTACAAGCTCATAGCGCGGCACCGAGTGCCGCACTATGAGCTCGTAGATCTGCTATTTTTTTATTTATTTTTTAAGCAAACATTTTTAACTCAAATCTTTGCTTCTGGAGGGTCCCTGGAACAACATATTTTGAGATGGGGGTCCGCGGCCAAATTCATATCATTTTGGGGGTCCTTGACACAAACGTTTGAGAACCAATGATTATAGAAACATACGTTTAAAACAAAAAAACTGTTAGGATTTAGAAGACATTTGTAGAATCCCCCCAGAAGCAAAGATTTGCATAAAAAATGTTCACTTTAAAATAAATATATATTCAAAGATTTGCAAAAATGCTCATGATTTTTCAAAAATAAAGCTGATCTACAAGCTCATACTATTTTTTAACAGCCAAAGTATAAGGTAATGGTTAAAGTTGTTAAAATCTGTGTTGCAGGACAAAGCGTCAGTGAGCTGTGTTTCCTTCATGTTGTGTCTGTGTTGCAGGACAAAGCGTCAGTGAGCTGTGTTTCCTTCATGTTGTGTCTGTGTTGCAGGACAAAGCGTCAGTGAGCTGTGTTTCCTTCATGTTGTGTCTGTGTTGCAGGTCAAAGCGTCAGTGAGCTGTGTTTCCTTCATGTTGTGTCTGTGTTGCAGGACAAAGCGTCAGTGAGCTGTGTTTCCTTCATGTTGTGTCTGTGTTGCAGGACAAAGCGTCAGTGAGCTGTGTTTCCTTCATGTTGTGTCTGTGTTGCAGGACAAAGCGTCAGTGAGCTGTGTTTCCTTCATGTTGTGTCTGTGTTGCAGGACAAAGCGTCAGTGAGCTGTGTTTCCTTCATGTTGTGTCTGTGTTGCAGGACAAAGCGTCAGTGAGCTGTGTTTCCTTCATGTTGTGTCTGTGTTGCAGGACAAAGCGTCAGTGAGCTGTGTTTCCTTCATGTTGTGTCTGTGTTGCAGGACAAAGCGTCAGTGAGCTGGCCAGGGTAGTGGAGAGGCAGGCTGCAGACAGAGGACAGAAGAGGCCAGCAGGGGGCGGCAGCGTGCTGCCGGGGAGGAAGGACGTGGTGCAGGAGCTCATGGTGAGGTTTGGCATCAGCGTTGCCAGGTCTGCTTATTATAAGCCACGCTGGGCTTGTTTTTATGTTTGTTTTTTTAAACGATGTATAACGGATGACTTTGCTGTAACGTGTGTCTTCAGTACACAGACCTGGAGGACTGCAGCGATTGGCTGACCTCCTCTCTGGAGGATGAAGGTTCCAAACCCCTGAAGAAGACTCTGGAGTCCAGCAGCACCAGCGTGTGGGGAACCTCTACGGGGAACAAGGGCCAGAGATCTGGTGAGTCCTACAGTCACCTCCCATACAGCACTGGATCTCAACCTGTGGGTCGGGACCCTCAGGGGGGTCCCCACATGATTTGGGGGGGGGGGGGGGGTCCCCAGATGACAGTAAAGTAACAATTTAAGGACTTTTTAGACCTTTTTAATACAAAAAAAAAAGAAAGTAAATAAATGAAAAAAGACCATTACTGCATCAAAAGACAAAAGTAATCAACAGACTACTATAAAAACGTGGCCAAATTGTCAAATAATATAAGAAGCAAACATTTTGAAAATAGCCGATCTACAAGCTCACAACGCCTCGCATTGCGAGGCGTTGTGAGCTTGTAGATCGGCTATTTTCACAGTTTTTATCTGTGGAACCGAGTCAAACTAAATGTAATGCCTCAACTCAAACATGATTATCTTGGGGGTTCCCAGTTGAAATATGATTATTTTGGGGGGTCCTCGGTTCTTACAGCAGAGGTCTTGTTTTTCAGGCCAAGGACCCCTTAGCTGAGAGAGAGAGGTATTAGCCCCCCCCCCCCCCCCACTACATTGCATACAATTATGTTGCAACCTTTTTCATAGTTTTCATAGATTTCCTAGAGAGCTTGTTGTGTGTGTTTGGCTCCTACACCAAACCTCTTTGTGTTTGGCTCCTACACCAAACCTCTTTGTGTTTGGCTCCTACACCAAACCTCTTTGTGTGTGTTTGGCTCCTACACCAAACCTCTTTGTGTTTGGCTCCTACACCAAACCTCTTTGTGTGTGTTTGGCTCCTACACCAAACCCTCTTTGTGTTTGGCTCCTACACCAAACCTCTTTGTGTTTGGCTCCTACACCAAACCTCTTTGTGTTTGGCTCCTACACCAAACCTCTTTGTGTTTGGCTCCTACACCAAACCTCTTTGTGTTTGGCTCCTACACCAAACCTCTTTGTGTTTGGCTCCTACACCAAACCTCTTTGTGTTTGGCTCCTACACCAAACCTCTTTGTGTGTGTTTGGCTCCTACACCAAACCTCTTTGTGTTTGGCTCCTACACCAAACCCTCTTTGTGTTTGGCTCCTACACCAAACCTCTTTGTGTGTGTTTGGCTCCTACACCAAACCTCTTTGTGTGTTTGGCTCCTACACCAAACCTCTTTGTGTTTGGCTCCTACACCAAACCTCTTTGTGTTTGGCTCCTACACCAAACCTCTTTGTGTTTGGCTCCTACACCAAACCTCTTTGTGTTTGGCTCCTACACCAAACCTCTTTGTGTTTGGCTCCTACACCAAACCTCTTTGTGTTTGGCTCCTACACCAAACCTCTTTGTGTTTGGCTCCTACACCAAACCTCTTTGTGTTTGGCTCCTACACCAAACCCTCTTTGTGTTTGGCTCCTACACCAAACCTCTTTGTGTGTGTTTGGCTCCTACACCAAACCTCTTTGTGTGTTTGGCTCCTACACCAAACCTCTTTGTGTGTGTTTGGCTCCTACACCAAACCTCTTTGTGTTTGGCTCCTACACCAAACCTCTTTGTGTGTGTTTGGCTCCTACACCAAACCTCTTTGTGTGTGTTTGGCTCCTACACCAAACCTCTTTGTGTGTGTTTGGCTCCTACACCAAACCTCTTTGTGTGTGTTTGGCTCCTACACCAAACCTCTTTGTGTGTGTTTGGCTCCTACACCAAACCTCTTTGTGTGTGTTTGGCTCCTACACCAAACCTCTTTGTGTGTGTTTGGCTCCTACACCAAACCTCTTTGTGTTTGGCTCCTACACCAAACCTCTGTGTGTTTGGCTCCCACACCAAACCTCTTTGTGTTTGGCTCCCACACCAAACCTCTTTGTGTTTGGCTCCTACACCAAACCTCTTTGTGTTTGGCTCCCACACCAAACCTCTTTGTGTTTGGCTCCTACACCAAACCTCTTTGTGTGTGTTTGGCTCCTACACCAAACCTCTTTGTGTTTGGCTCCCACACCAAACCTCTGTGTGTTTGGCTCCTACACCAAACCTCTTTGTGTGTGTTTGGCTCCTACACCAAACCTCTTTGCCCAAAATAGCCGATCTAGGTCAAGGTCACGACACCTCTCAGCGCAACAACATCATTCATACTGTATATATTATATTAGATTTATTAGATATTATATTAGATATTTATTAGATAGTATAGCTAGTTTATTAGATATGTGATGCTACCTGACAATTAGTTGACCTTTTAGTGAAAAAGCATATATCTGTATCGGTTGATATTGGAATCAGAAATTAAGAGTTGGACAATATCGGGTATCAGCAAAAAAGTCAATATGGAACATCCCTAAATAAAACCAATACATAGCATTGTGTTGGCATGGCAACCCTGCAGTATATGATGTCATCATCTCTCAAACCTACAGTATATGATGTCATCATCTCAAACCTACAGTATATGATGTCATCATCTGTCAACCCTACAGTATATGATGTCATCATCTGTCAACCCTACATTATATGATGTCATCATCTGTCAAACCTACAGTATATGATGTCATCATCTGTCAAACCTACAGTATATGATGTCATCATCTGTCAAAGCTACAGTATATGATGTCATCATCTGTCAAAGCTACAGTATATGATGTCATCATCTCAAAGCTACAGTATATGATGTCATCATCTCAAAGCTACAGTATATATGATGTCATCATCTCAAAGCTACAGTATATATGATGTCATCATCTCAAAGCTACAGTATATATGATGTCATCATCTCAAAGCTACAGTATATATGATGTCATCATCTCAAAGCTACAGTATATATGATGTCATCATCTCAAAGCTACAGTATATGATGTCATCATCTCAAACCTACAGTATATATGATGTCATCATCTCAAAGCTACAGTATATATGATGTCATCATCTCAAAGCTACAGTATATATGATGTCATCATCTCAAAGCTACAGTATATATGATGTCATCATCTCAAAGCTACAGTATATATGATGTCAACATCTCAAAGCTACAGTATATGATGTCATCATCTCTCTCCACAGGTCTGACTGAAGCAGGAACAACAGGAAGCACTCTGAAGAGCAGCCTGGTGTCCCTGAGTGACCTCAGTGACTCTGAGGACATCTAGCAGGGACTGTGATTGGTTGATTGAGTACTTAATTAGTCAGGAATGTAAACGGCACGTGGTACAGTCAGACATTAAGACTAAAAGGAAAGGATAAAGGACCGTTTCCGATGGGCAGAGATTGACGCGCATAGTAATTAATTTTCAATGAGAGGCGGGCGATTATTTGGGACGCGCGGAGAATTTGAAGGGCGGAGACGCAAGCGGGCGTGGCCCGTGAAATTCTCCTGTTGGTTTCATGCACACAAAACACTATGTTGTACAAAGGAGAGAAAGGGGAAAAACTGTGGCTTTCGATGGGGATTAAAATCTATCCTTGTGGTCTCCTGATAGATGATGTGTCAGGCTAGTTTGGACCATCTTTTAATGGAAGGTGTCTGGGCATTCTCCACATGTTGGTGGCAAAGTGGTAGAATTCATCATTTCCCCCATATTTGTTCTAAATTTGGGTTTTACCAGAGCGCCCTCTGGTGTTGTGAGTGTCACTCTCTTTGGAGAAGTGAGCGACAGCGGTATGGAGTCCACATAAACATCTCTGAGGACATTTAGGGGACAGTAGAGTCCACACAAACATCTCTGAGGACATTTAGGGGACAGTAGAGTCCACATAAACATCTCTGAGGACATGTAGGGGACAGTAGAGTCCACATAAACATCTCTGAGGACATTTAGGGGACAGTAGAGTCCACATAAACAGCTCTGAGGACATGTAGGGGACAGTAGAGTCCACATAAACATCTCTGAGGTCCCCAGAAACAAAGATTTGAGTTAAAGATGTTTACAAAAAAAATGTGTATTAAACAAAAATGTTCAAGATTTTTCAAAAATTGCAGATCTTGTAGATCTGCTATTTTTGAACAGCCCAAAGTCTAAAATAATGCTTATAGCTCAAATCTAAAATGACACACAGACGCGTCCCCGCTTTGAATGGCTTAAAACCACTTAAACCCCATATCGTTTGTTGTCGGGCAGAAAACCTCTTATCTCCATATTAAACTTTTAGTGTTTTTTCATAAATTAACGTCCTATTTGATCACACTACAGCGTCACACAAAAGCATCAAAAATAGCAGATCTACAAGCTCGAAAACGTGGCGCGAAGCGACGCCTTTCGAGCTTGTAGATCTGCTATTTTTGATGCTTTTGAATTTGAATCATGAAAAGTAAGAGTTTTGGACATGAGGTTTACACCCGAAAAGTTGACCGGCGTCCCCCAGGGCTCTATACTTGATCCGCTCCTTTTTTTCCCCTCAACACCAAACCTCTTTGCCGAAAACAGCCGATCTACAAGCTCCCGACGCGTCACAACACGACACATTGTGAGCTTGTAGATCGGCTCCAGAACAGGGACTCTTTAACAGACGTCAAGATAAAAAATAAATCTTATTATATCTGAGCAATTTTGCACAAATACAGATGTTTAGTTTATGATATAGTTATCTAATATCTGTATTGATATGAGATAGTCATCAGTGTAATCTATTACAATAGAAATTATTTGTGTGCCAGATAATTGGTTAGACTGAATGCACCTTGTGGTTATGACTGAAATTACACCTTTTACCCCTTCAAGACTGGGAACACATCTGTGTGTCATTTTAAGATTCATTTGGGCTGTTTACAAATAGCAGATCTACAAGCTCGAGCTTGTAGATCTGCTATTTTCTTTGAAAAATCTGGGGAATTTGTGCAAATCTTTGAATATATGTATTTTTTAAAGCGAATTTTTTTAACTCAAATCTTTGCTTCTGGGGGGATTCTACAAATGTCTTCAGATTTATGTGGAAAAAAACGTATGTTGCTGTAATATCAGTGGTTCTCAAACCTTTTTCATGTCAAGGACCCCCTAATGTATTTGGCTGCGGACCCCCATCTCAAAATATGTTGTTTCAGGGACCCCCAGAAGCAAAGATTTGAGTTAAAAATGTATATATAGATTCAAAGATTTGCACAAATGTTCAAGTTTTTGTCTTTTTCAAAAATAGCAGATCTACAAGCTCGTAGCGCGGCACCTACGAGCTTGTAGATCTGCTATTTTTTGAATAGCCAAAGAAATCTAAAAATGACATGACATGTTCCTGGTCTGAATGGGTTAATTAACATTAACATTTTCTTCTTGTGCCAATAAATCTGTTTGTTTATCTTTTACATCTCGTAATAGTTCTAGTGTTTTTTTATACTGAACATGTTTTAGAAAAATCACTTATTTTTATGTTGAATGAATTGTTTATGATTTTGCACTTGAGGTACCGTTGTAGAATTGTTCTTTTTTTTTTACACAAACTTTGTAAAGCCTTTATGTTGTTATAGAAAAGTTATGGAACATATTTATACCAACAATAAAATAATGTACATTCAATTCATTTTGTGTGGAAAACGTTCACATTACAGTTATGGCATAGACAAGTGTGTGTACGCATATATTTAAAAAGAGAGGGAGGGGAGGGGGGGGTCGCTTATCCAATAACTTGTTTCACTCATTCTTCCAATTTCCTTTCCATCACTGAATTCACACTATAGCCATGCAAGACATTTTTTACTTAAGTAAAAGTATCAACACTGGAATTCAAAAAGTAGTCTGGAATTCAAAAAGTACAAAAGTATAGGCATAAAAATATGCTTATAGTACCAAAAGTAAAAGTACTCATTATGCAGAATGTCCCATTTCACAAGTTTTCAAATGTATAAAAATCTTTTGAAAATAGCAGATCTACAAGGTCACAAGAGCTTGTAGATCGGCTATTTTCAAATGGCTGAAGTGGGTAATATATGTTTTGTAACAATAATCCAAAACTACAAAGTAACTAGTAACTAAAGTGTTCAAATAATTGTAGTGGAGTAAAAGTACAATATTTGGATCCGAGATGTAATGGAGTAGAAGTAAAAGCATTGGAAGTTGGAAATACTCAAGTAAAGTACAAATACCTCAAAATTGTACTTAAGTAAATATACTTAGTTACATTCCACCACTGGGTGAGAGTCGGTGGTCTCATTTCAGTTAAATAACTTGTATTACCATCACAGATTGCAATGAAAATGTATTAACTCAATGAGTCTAATGCAAGAAAAAAAAAACGTGAGAAAAGTTATAGAAGAAACAAATCTTCACATTTAGAGGCTATTATACCAAAACAAGTCAAAGGCAATAAAGAGACGCAAATGTACAAATGTAAATAGACATTCATTCATTGCATACTTTATTACTCAGATATGTAAACAGTACAGAGGTACAGTAAGACATTAAAGCTAAAAGGATCATACAGAAAAATCCCGGGGACTTAATTGTTTCCATTGTGGTCCTATGTATTCAATTCATCAACATGGCATAAACAAATTAACATAATAATGCATGTCATCAACAAATACAAAACACTATATTATGTACAAAGGAGGAAAAGTTAAAACGAGGCAGTGAATGACACATCTCTATAGGAATTCAAATCTACTGCCCCCTTGTGGTCTCCTGATAGATGTTTTGTTCCTAAAAAACATTGTTACACATCATTTAACCTTAATGGACGGTGTTGGTGACAGACTATTAGTTTGTTCTAGATCAGGGTTTTTACTACATCGCGGCGGATCCCTCTAGTGGTGTGTCTGTGCGTGTCACTCTCTCTGGAGAAGTATTTAACCAGATATGAGGGTTTTAACCATTAAAACTGGGAACGCATCTGTGTTACACTTTAACCTTTATTTTATACTTTGGCTATTAAAAAATAGCAGATCTACAAGCTCATAGTGCGGCACCGAGTGCCGTGCTATGAGCTTGTAGATCTGCTATTTTTGAATATTTGTGCAAATCTTTAAATATATATGTTTTTTTAAAGCGAACATTGTTAACTCAAATCTTTGCTTCTGGGGGGTCCCTGGAACAACATATTTTGCGATGGGGGTCCACGGCCAAATACATATCATCTTGGGGGTCCTTGACATAGAAAAGTTTGAGAACCACTGATATTACAGCGACAAAAAACTGTGAGGATTTAGAAGACATTTGTAGAATCCCCCAGAAGCAAAGATTTGAGTTACAAATGTTCGCATTAAAATATATAATCAAAGATTTGCAAACATGTTCATGATTTTTCAAAAATATTGCAGTTATACAAGCTCATAGCGTGGCACTGAGCTTGTATATCTGCTATTTTTTTAATAGAAAAAGTATAAGATAATGTTTAAGGTGGTTAAAATCTAAGATGGCATATCGTCACCTTGCTAAACTAAAGTCTTTTGAGGAAAATGGTATTTTTGCCTAAGTCAGCTTCTCATGACACTGCAGGCGCCACCTCTGGTAAAATCTCCTAATTGAAAAGGTTCATGCTGATCACTCCCCTTTTAGTAGAATTGCCTCCCTAGCGTGACTTAGGCCAAAATAGGCAAATTATTTACTGATTTGGGCATTTCTTTGGCTTTTTTTTGTTGTTGGCCTAAAAAACCTATTTAAATCTCTTATGTTACATAACTGACAGACAGTGTTATTTCTATTTAAATAGTCATAATTTGTTATAAACATTTTTGGGTGAAATGATTAAGAAATATCATATCTTTTTTTTTTTTTATCCGTTTTTTTTTTCTTCCTAAAAAACAAAAAAAATATGACTTAGGCCATTAGTTTAACAAGGTGACGATATGCTTTCCCAGAATTAAAGGGATAGTTCACCCCCAAAACATTTTTTTCCTATGGATCAGTCACCCCATGGAGACTTGAATTCATGGATATTTATTAGTTTTTGTCTCATTCCTAAGACAATAATGTGATGACCAGTGGACCGGTAGGCAGTGGTTACGGTAGGAGACACAAAGGAGACTCTTTGTGTCTCCTACCGGAACCGCTGCTGGTCATCAAATTATTGTCTTAGGAATGAGACACAAACTAATAAATATACATGAATTCAAGTCTCCATGGGGGAGTAATCTATAGAAAAAAGTCATTTTGGGGTGAATTATCCCTTTAAGGTTTAACAGAGCCCTGTCTCTTTGACTTTCTTACATTTCTTACTTAAGTAAAAGTATCAATACTGCTATGTCTGTTAAAAGTAAAAGTCCGGAATTCAAAATGTACTTGAGTAAAAGTACAAAAGTATTGGTACCAAAAGTATAAAGTACTCATTATGCAGAAGGTTATCATTTCAGAAGTTTTCAAATGTATAAAATGTATAAAAATCCATTGAAAATAGCAGATCTACAAGCTCACAACGCATCGCAAAGCGAAGCGTTGTGAGCTTCTGGATCTGCTATTTTCAAAGTTGCCAAAGCTTAAATAGGGCCGAAGTGGTTTTAGAATAATAATCAAAATCTACAAACTAACTAGTAAGTAAAGTTTGCAAATAACTGTAATGGAGTAAAAGTACCATATTTGCCTCTGAGATGTAGCGGAGTAGAAGTACTGGAAATTGGAAATGCTTCAGTAAAGTAAAAGATACCTCACCATTGTACTGAAGTGCAGTACTTGAGTAAATGTACTTAGTTACTTTACACCACTGGTATTGAGGGCCCTGTCTCTTTGTCTATCTGACATTTCGTCCTCGTCTGAGAGGAACCCGATCGTTCAGACAAAGTCGTCTCTGCTGAACGTCCTGGTGGTCCTCGTGGCTCTGGTGGTCCCCCGGCTCTTCCTGCCCTCGTAGAACAGCGGGGGTCCCAGGACCACCCTGGACGAGGCGGTGGTGGTGGTGGGGGGCAGCATGTAGGTGCGTCTGGTCCTGGCCGTGGCGTAGGTGTGAGGTCTGCTGGGCCTCTTCTGAGCTCTGAGATGAGAGGAAGGCGATGGTTAGAGCTCATTGGCTCTTAAAGGGAAAGACCACTTTGGTAGAGGTTTGGTTTGTGTAGTTACCTTGCCATGATGTAACTCCAAAGGTGGGCAAGAAATGAAAAATAATTGCTCCATTGATTAGAAATTGATAATTAAAAATATGCTCCCCATTGACTTACATTGTACACTGAAACAGCTCTCAAAGTCACTCTTTTAGCACATAAACGAACACAAACTAAGCTGATTCAGACAATATAGAGCATCACCAAACCCACTACTGTTTATTTTTTAAATAAAAATGTCAACTTCCTGATGATTTTACTATTTGAAGATCCGGATCCGGATCCGCCGATCCAGTCCACGTTTTCCTTCTAATAAAAATAGCTAAATCAACAGTAAGTTAACATTTTTATTTAAAAAAAAAAACAGTACTGGGTTTGGTGATGTTTTATATTGTCTGAATCGACTTTGTTTACATTCGTTTACATGCTAAAAGAGCGACTTTGAGAGCTGTTTTACTGTACAATGTGAGTCAATGAGGAGCATATTTTGAATTATCAATTTCTAATCAATGCAGCAATTATTTTTTATTTCTTGACCATCTTTGGAGTTACATCATGACAAGGTAACTACACAACCCAAACCTCTACCAAAGTGGTCTTACCCTTTAAAGTGGGGTCCGTGGGGGGGGGGGGTACCAGGGGGTCTTGAGTTATGTTTGAAAAATGTAATATAAATATTTTTGTCTATATAATCTTTGCTTCTGGTGGGGGCTTGTAGATCTGCTATTTTTTGGCAAATGGTCCCCCCCAGAATAGGGATGCTAGGGTTCAAGTGGTTAATAAAAATAATAATAAAAAAATCTATCTCACAAAGATGTGTCGGCCCCATGTTGAAGACCCCCTGCTCTACAGATTGATTTAAATGCATTTCTACACATTATTTTATTTTCCAAAGTGAAACAAGGAAAGAGAAGACAAACGCAGGTAAAGACAAACACGTTTTCCAGATGTAACCCATTAAGACCCGGGAACGCATCTGTCGTCATTTTAGATGTCTTTGGCTATACAAAAATAGCAGATCTACAAGCTCATAGCGCGGCACCGAGTGCCGCGCTATGAGCTTGTAGATCTGCTATTTTTGAAAAATCTTGAAAATGTGTGCTGTTAAAGGGATATTTCACTTTAAAAAAAACGTTTGGTCATTTTATCGTCTACTCAGGCTTTAGTGAGCCTCCCAGACAGTTTTTAAGTTGCTTGATTTAGTATTTAGATATTTGATATTCATTTTATCAGACACGCCCCCTTCCTATACAAACCCATTATAACTTCAAACTCCATTTTAACCCGTTAGATTCATCAAAAACACCCATCCTTGGTTCTGGTGACTCACCCTGCCCTCCTAATGTGTGAGGGGGCCATGTTTTTTCGATAACTTTTTTCATTTATTTTATTTAATTTCTTTAATGTATTTAAGTTTTTTCATTTTCCAAAAAAATAAATAAAACATAAATGAAAAAAGTTATCGAAAAAACATGGCCCCCTCACTCATTAGGAGGGCAGGGTCAGTCACCAGAACCAAGGACGGGTGTTTTTGATGAATCTAAATCTAAATAATGAATCAAGCAACTTAAAAACTGTCTGGGGGGGTCACTAAAGCCTGAGTAGAAGATAAAATGAGCAAAAGTTTTTTTGAAAGTGAAATATCCCTTTAATCTCTTAATGTCTTCTAAATCCTAACAGTCTCTTGAAAAACATGTTGCTATAATATCAGTGTTTTTTTTTTCACATCAAGGACCCCCAACATTATATGTATTTGGCCGCGGACCCCCATCTCAAAACATGTTGTTCCAGGGACCCCCAGAAGCAAAGATTTGAGTTACAAATGTTCGCTTGAAATATATATATATATATATATATTCAAAGATGTGCACAAATGTTCAAAAATGTTCTATTCAAAAATAGCAGATCTACAAGCTCATAGAGTGCCGCGCTATGAGCTTGTAGATCTGCTATTTTTGAATAGACAAATAGGCTACATCTTATAATCACACACAGATGCGTTCCCAGTCTTAAAGGGCAAGACCACTTTGGTAGAGGTTTGGGTTGTGTAGTTACCTTACCATGATGTAACTCTAAAGGTGGACAAGAAATAAGAAGTAATTGTTCCATTGTTTAGAAATTGATAATTCAAAATATGCTCCTCATTGACTTACATTGTACGGTCAAACAACTCTCAAAGTCACTCTTTTAGTACATAAACAAGAAGAAAACCTGGACTGGATCCGCGGATCCGGATCTTCAAATAGTAAAATCAACAGGAAGTTGACATTTTTATAAAAAAAAAAAACAGTACTGGGTTTGGTGATGTTCTATATTGTCTGAATCAGCTTTTGTTTGTGTTCGTTTATGTGCTAAAAGAATGATTTTGAGAGCTGTTTTATCGTACAATGTAAGTCAACGAGGAGCATATTTTGAATGATCAATTTCTAAACAGTGGAGCAATTATTTTTTATTTCTTGTCCACCTTTAGAGTTACATCATAGTAAGGTAACTACACAACCCAAACCTCTACCAGAGTGGTCTTGCCCTTTAATGGGTAGAACTAGTAAACAAACAGCCCATGTGTCCTTCGGTTCCCATAGAGATATTTACGTTGAGCGGAGACCCTCTTTTCCAGAGAAATACGTCATAACGGACGCCGCGGTGATGAGCAGGATGGCTCCGCCCCAGCCGATGAAAACCCCCGCCCCCAGCTCAAACCTAAACACAGTTAAATGGAGGTGAATTAGTCGTGATAATATTCCTCCTGTTGCACTTGTTTTTCTGACATCATTATTATCCTCACCTCCAGCAGTTGTGACTTAATTTGACCACAAAGTAAAAATGTCTAACATTATGCTACAGCTAATCCTATATTAAAGGGAAAAAATGACTTATTTTGTATCAATTACACATTCCATGAAGCCTTGAATTCATGTCGATTTTTGTGTTTTTGTCGCATTCCTAAACCAATATTTTGATATTATTATGAGCTAAAGGACTGACTTTGAGATCTGTTTAATGTAAGTCAATGAGGAGCATATTGTGAATGATCAATTTCTAATCAATGGAGCAATTATTTTAGATGTCTTGTCCACCTGGCAAGGTAACTACACAACCCAAACCTCTTGACCTTTAACACTTCAAATGGTCATATTTTGGTGAGCATTGCTCTTATCAGCGCAACATCTAGGTTTGAAGGCCTGACAATCTAGTGTTATGAAAAAAGTACAAACGTTAAGCCCAGCAGCATCATACTCACTTCTGTGCCCTAAAGTTAAGTGTTCAGCAGCATCATACTCACTTCTGTGCCCTGAAGTTAAGTGTTCAGTAGCATCATAAGTTAAGTGTTCAGCAGCATCATACTCACTTCTGTGCCCTGAAGTTAAGTGTTCAGTAGCATCATAAGTTAAGTGTTCACTCAGTAGCATCATACTCACTTTTGTGCCCTAAAGTTAAGTGTTCAGCAGCATCATAAGTTAAGTGTTCAGTAGCATTATAAGTTAAGTGTTCAGTAGCATCATAAGTTAAGTGTTCAGTAGCATCATAAGTTAAGCGTTCAGCAGCATCATAAGTTAAGTGTTCAGTAGCATCATACTCACTTCTGTGCCCTGAAGTTAAGTGTTCAGTAGCATCATAAGTTAAGTGTTCAGTAGCATCATAAGTTAAGTGTTCAGCAGCATCATAAGTTAAGTGTTCAGTAGCATCATAAGTTAAGTGTTCAGCAGCATCATACTCACTTCTGTGCCCTGAAGTTAAGCGTTCAGTAGCATCATAAGTTAAGTGTTCAGTAGCATCATAAGTTAAGTGTTCAGTAGCATCATAAGTTAAGTGTTCAGTAGCATCATACTCACTTCTGTGCCCTGAAGTTAAGTGTTCAGTAGCATCATAAGTTAAGTGTTCAGTAGCATCATACTCACTTCTGTGCCCTAAAGTTAAGTGTTCAGCAGCATCATACTCACTTCTGTGCCCTAAAGTTAAGTGTTCAGTAGCATCATACTCACTTCTGTGCCCTAAAGTTAAGTGTTCAGTAGCATCATACTCACTTCTGTGCCCTAAAGTTAAGTGTTCAGTAGCATCATAAGTTAAGTGTTCAGCAGCATCATACTCACTTCTGTGCCCTGAAGTTAAGCGTTCAGTAGCATCATAAGTTAAGTGTTCAGTAGCATCATACTCACTTCTGTGCCCTAAAGTTAAGTGTTCAGCAGCATCATACTCACTTCTGTGCCCTAAAGTTAAGTGTTCAGTAGCATCATACTCACTTCTGTGCCCTAAAGTTAAGTGTTCAGTAGCATCATACTCACTTCTGTGCCCTAAAGTTAAGTGTTCAGTAGCATCATAAGTTAAGTGTTCAGCAGCATCATACTCACTTCTGTGCCCTGAAGTTAAGTGTTCAGTAGCATCATAAGTTAAGTGTTCACTCAGTAGCATCATACTCACTTCTGTGCCCTAAAGTTAAGTGTTCAGTAGCATCATACTCACTTCTGTGCCCTAAAGTTAAGTGTTCAGTAGCATCATAAGTTAAGTGTTCAGCAGCATCATACTCACTTCTGTGCCCTGAAGTTAAGCGTTCAGTAGCATCATAAGTTAAGTGTTCAGTAGCATCATAAGTTAAGTGTTCAGTAGCATCATAAGTTAAGTGTTCAGTAGCATCATACTCACTTCTGTGCCCTAAAGTTTGGATCCACAAATTCACTGATAACTTTGTTGCCCCACCAGGAGTAGGTGATCATCCCACAGAATCCTATAGGAGAGAAATACACACACAACGTAATGATGTAGACCAGTTGGGGGTCCTCATGTCAAGGACCCCCAAAATGATGTGTGTTTGGCTGCGGACCCCCATCTGAAAATATTTTGCCAGGGACCCCCAGAAGAGAAGATTTATATATATAAAAAAAAACGATGCTTTTCAAATATTTAAAAAAAATAGCAGATCTACAAGCTCGCGGCGCGTGACGCGCTGCGAGCTGCTATGCATCTGCTATTTTTGAATAGCCAACATATATATTTGGATAAAGTGGTTAACACGCGATGCGTTTTGAGCTTGTAGATCGGCTATTTTTGCTATTTTTCAATTGGAATCCTGAAAAGTATCTTTTTTTAATTTCAAATGCATTTAGTTATACTTATGTTAACTTTATGAACTTAAATACAAATACATTGGACATAAAAAAGACAATAGAATGTTAATACTAGTCATTAAACTACTAATATAGACTGAAGTAATTAAAGCGGGTCATGTTTGCATGTTAGGAATCATAACAGCTGAAATCAATAATATATCACTATTCTGATATTAACCTGTGGGCCGCATTAAGTGAAGGTGGGGGCCGCATGTGGCCCCTGTATGTTCTAACTTCTAAAGTGTTCTTACCTGATGCCAGGTAGGTCAATCCTCCCGCGAAGGTGACCCTTGCGTTGATGACCTCTGACCCCCCGATCTTGGTGCATTTCATCCCTATCAGCGTCAGAACGCCTCCGAAGAACCCGGTGATGACCGCACACACCGCCAGAGCTCTGCACACGTGCAGGAACACTGCAGGGGAGGGGTGGAAAAAGTAACTAAGTACATCTACTCAAGTACTGTCTACTTTAAGTACAATTTAGTATTTCCAATTTTCCAATTTTCTGTACTTTTACTTCTACTCCACTACATCTCAGAGGCAAATATTGTACGTTTTACTCCACTACAATTACTTGAAAACTTTAGTTACTAGTTACTTTGCAGATATAAATGATTACATTATAAAACATGTATTAACCATTTTAGCCCTATTTTATACATAGGCTATTTGAAAATAGCAGATCTACAAGCTCAGATGCAACGCGTTGTGAGCTTGTAGATCTGCTATTTTCAAACATTTCAGTACTTTTACTTTTGGTACTTTAAGTACATTTTGATACCAATACTGTTGTACTTTTATTCAAGCACATTTTGACTTCTGGACTTTTACTTGCAAACAGAATATTTGTACATTGTGGTATTGATACTTTTACTTTAACTAAAAGAAAGAAGTGAGTACTTTCTCCTGTCTGTCCGTACCAGACAAGGCCAGCATGGAGGGGTACTCCTTGCAGTCGGAGACCCCCGTGGTGTCGGAGACGCAGTCCTTCCACAGGTTCTGGTAGTAGTTCCCTGTGGTGAGGACCACCGTGCCCACCTCAGACCAGGTCCAGTACTCTATGGGCAGCGTGGAGCAGACCAGGATCCATCCACACAGACAGCACACGAAGCAGCCCAGCTCCACGTACATCACCACCGTCCTGTACTTCATCACAACAACTAAATATAACAGAGCCTTTCAGTATGTGGAAAGTACATTTACTCAAGTACTGTATTTAAGTACAATTTTAATGGTATTTTTTTTTACTTTACTGGAGTATTTCCAGTGTTCAGTACTTTTACTTCTACTTCCACTATCCATCTCAGATGCAAATATTATACTTTTTACTCCACTACAATTATTTGAAAACATTAGTTACTAGTTACTTTGCAGATTTAGATTATTATTACTAAACATACATTAACCACTTCAGCCCCTATATACATTTTGGCCATTTGAAAATAGCTGATCTACAAGCTCACAGCTGCGACGCATTGTGAGCTTGTAGATCGGCTATTTTCAAAAGTTTTGTATACATTTGAAAACTTGTGATATGGGACATTGTGCATAATGAGTACTTTCTACTTTTCTACTTCTACTTCTACTCCACTAACACTAATATTGTACTTTCTACACTTTAGTTACTAGTTACTTTGTACATAATACATGATTACATTATGAAACATACATTAACCACTTCAGCCCTATGTTATACCTAGGCTAACCCATTATATATATATATATATATATATTATATATACTATACCTAGGCTAACCCATTCAATCCGCCAACGCATCGGTGATTTTTTATTTATTTATTTGGCTATTCTAAAATAGCAGATATACAAGCTCATAGCGCGGCACCAAGTGCCACGCTATGAGCTTGTAGATCTGCATTTGCAGAATTACATGATTGTATTTCCGTGTCACTTTGTGAGTTCTCTCCGTGAGAAATGAAATGTTATTTACTTACCCACGATGTGAAAACCTGCAAAGATGAGTGGTTAAAAAAAATAAAGAATCTACATACAGAGTGAAACAGATCTGTTCTACATAGACTACAGCTACAGAGTGAGTTCTGTGAGAAGCTGTGAGGTGTGTGTGTGTGTGTGTGTGTGTGTGTGTGTGTGTGTGTGTGTGTGGTGTGTGTGTGTGTGTGTGAGAGAGAGAGAGAGAGAGAGAGAGAGAGAGAGAGAGAGAGAGAGAGAGAGAGAGAGAGAGAGAGAGAGAGAGAGAGAGAGAGAGAATGAACAGATCTGCTGTGTCCTTGTTGACGTTTAGAGAAGGCTAGGATTACGTCAACAGGTTTATCTCTTAGTTTTGTCCAGTAAGACGTTTATATTCTGTTCCCACGCTCCATAAGGAGATGCTGAGATAGAGGCGGACAGTGGTGTAAAGTAACTAAGTACATATTATGTACTCAAGTAGCCTACTGTACTTAAGTACAACTGTGAGGCATGTGTTACTTTACTTTTCCACTTTTAAATGACTTCTACTCCACATCTCAAAGGAAAATACTGTACTTTTTACTCCACCACAATTATTTGTAATCTTTAAGTTACTAGTTACTTTGTAGATATTGATTATTATTTCCAAACATATATTAAGCACTTCAGCCCCTATATATATACTTTGGCTATTTGACAATAGTCCATCTACAGCTTGTAGATCTACGTCTTGTAGATCTACAGCTTGTAGATCTGCAGCTTGTAGATCTACTATTTTCAAAATATTTGTATTCATTTTGAAAACTTAAAATGGAACATTCTGCATAGAGAGTACTTTTACTTGTGTTACTTAAAGTATATGTTGATGCCAGTAAAAGTAAAAGTAGCAATACCACAATATAAAAATGCTCTGTTACCAGTAAAAGGCCCGTGTTCAAAATGTTACTTGAGTAAAAGTACAAAAGTATTGGCATCAAAATATACTTAAAGCACCAAAAGTAAAAGTACTGAATTGTTTAAAAATAGCAGATCTACAATCTCACAATGTGTTGCGATGCGACGCGTTGTGAGCTTGTAGATCTGCTATTGTCAAATAGCCTAGGTATAAAATAGGGCTAAAGTGGTTAATGTATGTTTTATAATAAATTATAATAATTTATATCTGCAAAGTAACAAGTAACTAAAGTTTTCAAATATTTGTAGAGGAGTAAAAGTACAATATTTGCCTCAGAGAGTGTGGAGTAGAAGTAAAAGTATTAGACAATTGGAAATACTCCAGTAGAGTAAAGGTGCCTCCCTACGTGGGGGAAAAAATACACAATACTACACAACCACACACACAACCATGATGTAAAAATACACAATACTACACAACCACACACACAACCATGATGTAAAAATACACAATACTACACAACCACACACACAACCATGATGTAAAAATACACAATACTAAACAACCACACACACAACCATGATGCAAAAATACACAATGCTATCAGGGTGGGAGGTGATATAAACTTGCGATTCTTACAAGTGTGTGTGTGTGTGTGTGTGTGTGTGTGTGTGTGTGTGTGTGTGTGTGTGTGTGTGTGTGTGTGTGTGTGTGTGTGTGTGTGTGTGTGTGTGTGTGTGTGTGTGTGTGTGTGTGTGTGTGTGTGTGTGTGTGTGTGTGTGCGTGCGTGCGTGTGTGTGTGTAATCAGCCTATAGACTGAACTAATGTATTATATTGTTGCACTGATTGCATTGAGAGCAGATTTGATATGAAACCCCTGTTACTTAACAAACACATATAAAGCTTCAATTCTTAAAAAAAAAAAAACTTCAATTGTAACATAAGAAACAGACTTCTCACTTCCAGATCCTTTCAGTGGAGATGCTTGTCATGTAGAGAGGTGATGATAACAGTGTTCTGGCGCCCTCATCAGGTAAAGGTTTGAACAGCGTCTCTCTCTCTCTCTCTCTCTCTCTCTCTCTCTCTCTCTCTCTCTCTCTCTCGTTATAACACATTAAACCTCTGTGTGTGTGTGTGTGTGTGTGTGTGTGTGTGTGTGTGTGTGTGTGTGTGTGTGTGTGTGTGTGTGTGTGTGTGTGTGTGTGTGTGTGTGTGTGTGTGTGTGTGTGTGTGTGTGTGTGTGTGTGAACCAGAGGCTGAAGGATGAGAACGGAGCTTTGATCAGAGTCATCAGTAAACTGTCCAAGTGAACGACAACAAACACATGTCCATGACAACACAAAGACTTATGTTTCCATGACAACACAAAGACATATGTTTCCATGACAACACAAAGACATATGTTTCCATGACAACACAAAGACATATGTTTCCATGACAACACAAAGACATATGTTTCCATGACAACACAAAGACATATGTTTCCATGACAACACAAAGACATATGTTTCCATGACAACACAAAGACATATGTTTCCAAAGTGGTGGAAAAAAGTACTCAAATGTTTTACTTAAAGGGTAAGACCACTTTAGTAGAGGTTTGGGTTGTGTAGTTACCTTGCCATGATGTAACTCCAAAGGTGGACAAGAAATCAAAAATAATTGCTCCATTGATTAGAAATTGATAATTCAAAATATGCTCCTCATTGACTTACATTGTACACTGAAACAGCTCTCAAAGTCACTCTTTTAGCACATAAATGAACACAAACAAAGCTGATTCATACAATATAGAGCATCACCAAACCCAGTACTGTTTGTTTTTTTAATAAAAATGTCAACTTCCTGTTGATTTTACTATTTGAAGATCTGGATCCGGATCCGCCGATCCAGTCCGGGTTTTCTACTTATTAAAAATGACAAAATCAACAGGAAGTTGACATTTGTATTTAAAAAAAAAAACAGTACTGGGTTTGGTGATGTTCTATATTGTCTGAATCAACTTTGTTTACGTTTGTTTACATGCTAAAAGAGTGACTTTGAGAGCTGTTTTACCGTACAATGTAAGTCAATGAGGAGCATATTTTGAATTATCAACTTCTAATCAATGGAGCAATTATTTTTAATTTCTTGTCCACCTTTGGAGTTACATCATGGCAAGGTAACTACACAACCCAAACCTCTACCAAAGTGGTCTTGCCCTTTAAAGGGGAGTGAACAGCATGATCCTTTTCTATTAGGAGATGGGCCATTTTACCAGAGGTGGCCAGTGTCATGAGGAGCTGACTTAGGCAAAAATATCATTTTCCTCAAAAAATGACTCAGGCCATTAGTTTAGGAAGGTGATTATGTGGAACCCCCTCAAGGAACCATGAGGGTCTCTGGACCACACTTTGAGACCCACTGGTGTAGCAGAGTGTTTCCAGTGAGCCAGCACCCTGACTCTGTTTGACCAGAATGGAACAGAGCCTTCATTAGTATCATTGGTATATCAACCCAATGTCTTTACAATATGGCTGCTGTGTATAGAGCCTATTGTCTCCAAGCAGGAATTAAACCGATATGCCCCTGGGCAGTAGAGAGAGAAAGAGAATCAGCTGGGGGTCATCCTGGGTTCTGAACCAACTCTGAGATGCGAATCGCGAACGGCCTTTTTGCATGAAATTACCTACCTGGGCTCCATCTTGGAGGCAAACCTCTCTGGTAACAAAAACGCCGAAAAAGCGATCAAAAAGGTCAACCAAACAACACGCTATTTGTGGAGGATTGATCGTCCAGTCAGTAAGAATACTCTGAAGATCCTTGCAGGGGCCCTCATTCAAGGTCATTATGATTATGCATGCACTTCATGGTATCACAACACCTCCAAGGCCTTAAAAACAAGGCTCCAAGAGTACAGCAACTTGCTATGGGCCTGGTCTTCAAGATACACCACAACATTGG
This sequence comes from Gymnoscopelus braueri, assembly GCF_963280865.1. NCBI lineage: Eukaryota > Metazoa > Chordata > Actinopteri > Myctophiformes > Myctophidae > Gymnoscopelus > Gymnoscopelus braueri. The sequence goes on from NC_137623.1 coordinate 2,034,581, forward strand.
GATCCCCCTGTGTTTGTCAAAATACTTCCAAAATGTTAATGATGTCCATGATCATAACACCAGTGGCAGCTCCACAAATCATGTTCAACCCTTTTTTGGCTCAACAAAGGGAAGCAACTTGTTCTCATGCTATTCATCAAAAATGCGGAATGCCCTACCAAAAGGAGTAAAGGAGTGTAAAACCCTACTCAAAACTGCCCTAAAGATACACCTTCAGGAGGCTGCAATTCTAAAATGGCCCCTGTCCAAGTCTTAACCTACCCCAAGCCCTAACCTACCCCCCTACCCCCCCCCCCTTTTCTTTTTCTTCTCTTGTACATATTTTTCACTTTTCATACCAGTAACCTGTAAACTGATTGTATGACATTCTGTATAGTAGTGTGTATATCTGTCTGTCTCTTTTATGTCATCATGATTTGTGTGCATCATGGGGATCTCACCTTAAAGGTTCCATGACATTCATTTTCACTTTTTAAAATTTTGGGCGGTGAAACCGCCCCTATAAGTGAGGTTTGGAAATTTGTACAGGACAGCAGAGTCACTGCCCATATTTCGCCGCAGGCTGAAAACCCACCTCTTCAGGAAACACTACCATTCCTCTCTGCCTGACCTACTTGTTGTTAACTAGTTGTACGAACGCTTGTTTTCTATTGTTGTATTGTTTATTGGATCTTGTTTAGTCGATACACTTATTTGTTTTAGCTCATGCTCATTTGATTTAGCTATTTTGTCTCATCTGTTTAAGGAAATAGGTAGCTGATATATTGCACTTTTACCTTAGCGCTAGGTATACTCTTGGTTGCTTGTTTTTGCAGAAAATGCACTAAAGACTTCTGGTGATTAGTAGTTTTCGTTCCCTACCTATGTTGAATACACTTATTGTAAGTCGCTTTGGATAAAAGCGTCTGCTAAATGACTGTAATGTAATGTAATGTACAATTATCCTGCGCTGTGATTGGCCAAAAATTACCCCGCCTAACCCTGCACCGTGAATGGCCAATCACAATCTATTCAGGACTGTGATTGGCCAGTGTCACATGACACATGTGCATAGCCCTATATAAGAAACCATAACTTTAAAAAAAGTTATGTTATGGTTTCGTCCATCATAAAGATTGTTTCAATAAATGTATTTACCTTTTGTACCATGGCTTTTTGTACCTAGCACTGAAACATGATGTGAACCATGGCTACATCCATCCTAGCACTGAAACATGATGTGAACCATGGCTACATCCATCCTAGCCCTGAAACATGATGTGAACCATGGCTACATCCATCCTAGCACTGAAACATGATGTGAACCATGGCTACATCCATCCTAGCCCTGAAACATGATGTGAACCATGGCTACATCCATCCTAGCCCTGAAACATGATGTGAACCATGGCTACATCCATCCTAGCCCTGAAACATGATGTGAACCATGGCTACATCCATCCTAGCCCTGAAACATGATGTGAACCACGGCTACATCCATCCTAGCCCTGAAACATGATGAACCATGGCTACATCCATCCTAGCACTGAAACATGATGTGAACCATGGCTACATCCTTCCTAAACATTCTTCCTCCACACTGGGAGAAAAACAACATCTGGAAGTTTGATGGGATGCATTTTTACACGTGACCACTTTAACATTACATCTTATGAGAGGTGGGGTTCTTTTGGTGCCGGGCTGCGCACGCATACTGGTTCTTATCAGTGTGACGTTGTCTCCCACGCACGCACGCACGCAGAACGTGCAGCTGCGTGTGTGTGTGTGTGTGTGTGTGTGTGTGTGTGTGTGTGTGTGTGTGTGTGTGTGTGTGTGCGTGCGTGCGTGCGTGTGTGTGTGCGCGCGGGACTGCGGGTGCGTGCGTGGCGTGCGTGCTTTATGATGCCGTATATTGTGCAACTTTTGGAAGAAACCATTACCACAGGGAAAGGGGGGTGTGTGACTTTTAGAGGAATGATTTTCGACAAAATGAGAAGAATACATTGACTCTTAATGATATAA
>NC_137623.1:2041581-2064081 GCF_963280865.1 Gymnoscopelus braueri
ATAACTCACTTCCTGTTTCAGATTCCTTTGGGCACCCCTTCTAGGATGTCTTAGGATGACCCAAGGGACATATGTGCCAAATGTTATGCTTTTTGGAGATTCTTTTGGTGTCTTTTGAGTCAACAGTTTAGGTGGCCATTTTGAATTATGTCCATAAGTCACTTCCTGTTTAAGATTTTTTTGGGCACCCCTTCTAGGATGTTTTAGGATGACCCAAGGGACATCTGTATCAAATTTCATGCTTTTATCCGCCGCGTAACGATTTGGCCATTTTTTGTGCTTAGTACCCCCTACTAACAGTAGCCTACTGAGAGAGAGAGAAAGTGAGCGAGTGAGTCAGCGAGAGAGAGGGGGAGACTCACCAGATCTGTATGATAAGCCATGCTGCACGTTATGGTAGACACTGGTTACCTCCGCTGCGGTGACTTTATCTGTGTTGCTGTCTTTTTGTGTTGAAAAATAGCTTGTCAAGCTAGTGTTGGCCTTTCTTTGCTGTACATTTTTCTTGTGAGCTTCACCGTCACCATGCCTCTTAATATCATTCTCTCCTCCATGGGTGATAGTGAAGTTCCGACGACAAATCGTACACTCTGCCTTGTTTGGGTCGTTTGACACAGATACCATGTATATTTACTCTCCCAGTCTCTGTTATATGAGCAGAGCCTTTTTTTCTTAGCAGCAGGAGTTTCCACTGTTTCCTCCATTTTCGTATTTTTCTTTTGTATTTTTGCCGCGCAGCGATGACACTAGTCTGCACTGTTGTACCTGTGTGTGCGTGAGCTGCCTGTCAGCTGTGACCTGGACGCGGAGTCGCGGATGTTGTTTTTTGGTCCACCCCCCACCCCACTCCTCCCCAACCAATGGCGTTCCACAAATACATACAGCATTGACCAATTACATTTATCGAAGAATAGTATTTCACAGATATAAGAGGGTATTGCAAGTTAGCTTAAACATTTAATGAACTTTTTTTTTTAAATAAAATATATATATATATATATATATATTTCTTTTCCATAACTTAGATTTTCGGGACATTGCCCTGCTTGTGCGGGACGCGGGACAGAGGGTCCAATTTCGGGACTGTCCCGCGAATTTCGGGACGGGTGGTCTGTCTGTCTGTCTGTCTGTCTGTCTGTCTGTCTGTCTGCCTGCCTGCCCGTATGTGGCCGATTCAGTCGGAAGTTCCCAATGGTCGGTAGTTACGCGCCGCATCTGGTGAAACCCGGAATTACACTCAATGTAAACAGGAAGTAAACGAGGGTGAAAAAATGGCGTTCGGCCACAGACGGGATTAAAACACTTCTTTATTGAAAGATATGGATTATTACATTGCACTAGAACTCCTGACAGTTAACATTTGGGGCTTGGGGGTAAGCACCTTTATTTTTTAATTTGCATAAAAGATATGCCCCCCCCCCTGCAGTAACTATGAGGACCCCCTAGGGGTCCCGGACCCCCTGTTGAAAACCCATGCTATAGGGAAAGCGGCTTTGTGTGACTTTTTGTGGTATGATCTATGACATAACTAGAAGAATATGTTAGAACACTGTTATTAAATGTGTGTAACTACATACCAGTATAACATACTGTAATAATAGTCTACTGTTTAAAAAAGACAAATTATATGTTTTGTGTTTTTCAGCTTCAATGGTCATGATGTCACTCATATCATGTATTCATCATTTCCTGTTTCCTGATGTGTTTCATTGACTGTAACGTTGACAGGTTTAATAAAGACCTAAAGATGAGTCAGTGTGTGGAGAGAGAGGAGGAGGGATCTGACAGACCAGAGTCTCCAACATCCAGCTGTGTGTCTATGAAGAGTGACCGGTCTAAAGGAAAACCTCCTGAACCTGGACCTTCACACACACAGTATGTGAATCAGATATATTATACACCCTGGTCTCTGGTAAACACTGTTATAGATGTTATAGAGCCCCCCCCCCCCCCCAGCATGTGTTTTGGATCACACTGAATGAGCTTGTAGATTATATGTTTCCACGTGTCATCATTTTTATTATTACATTATTATTAAATTATGTAATGTATACACAAATAACTTGACTCTTGTCTTTGTCTGTTTGTCAGGACAAAAATACCAGCAAAACCAACCACTGATGATGAAGACTGGAAGTGTGGAAGCTGTGGCCTCTGGAACACTGCTAAGGCTTTAAGATGCAGAGGCTCATCCTGCAATGTGACGAAGAGCATAGCCACAAGGTAACGTTGTCTCTGTCTGTTTTATTTTCTTTCTTTCTTTCTTTCTTTCTTTCTTTCTTTCTTTCTTTCTCTCTTTCTTTCTTTCTTTCTCTCTTTCTTTCTTTCTTTCTTTCGTTCTTTGTGAACATTTCTCTGCTCTGATTATCAGCTGCATGTCTATGTACAGAGACACTATGAATGAATTCATGTTTGGAGGAGGAGGATTAGGAGGAGGAGGAGGAGGAAGAGGATGATAGGAGGAGGAGGAGGATGGTAGGAGGCGGAGGAGGAGGAGGAGGAGGATAGGAGGAGGTGTCATAATATCATAATAATGTGTTCCTCATTGTTTCTCTCTCCCTCTTTCTATGTCTCTGTGTTTTTTCTATCCTTGTCTTTCTCTCAGCTGGGACTCCATCACAGCCCTCCCTCTCTCTGCAGCAGACATGAGGAAGTCTTGGCATAAAGACTTCACACAGAGGGACCGTGACTACTGTGTCCGCTGTCTGTGAGTGTTCATCACACAGAACGCAGAACCAATACAATGTGTTCTCACCATCTTCTAGACCCCAGACCAGCTGAACTATTATCACTTATTATATGATGAGTTGAATCTGATGTCTGACTTTGTCTCTTTCATTCTCTGTGTGTTGGTGAGCAGTGTAAACGCCATGTCAACAGGAGACCCAGCTGAGGTCTTTAACCTGGTGACTGATGGTCAGAACATAGAGAGGAGCATGTATGAGTCAGCTAACAGCAGGGTAAGAACCTAATATTCTCTCTATGACATTTATTTACATGTTCTAATGAATACATGAGCTACAATGTAGCGTGTAAGATTTAATTGTTCATCATTCAGTGACATAAAAAAACAAAACAATAAGCAAAAATGTGTCTAAAATAGAGATGCCAGGTAACCACATGAACCCTAGCGTCTTATTCTGAGGTGAACAGAAAATAGCCGATCTACAAGCTTACAATACATCACAATGCAACCCGTTGTGAGCTTTTAGATCAGCTATTTTAGGTAAACAGATTTGGTGTTGAGAGAATAAAACATCAGGCCTAGTTCAGAGCCCTGGGCGACCCCGTTGGGGGACCCAACTATGTATAAAGGGTTAATTATCGTTGTTGTCGGGCAGAAACCTTGTATCTCCACGTTTCAATCCCCCCATAACTTAATGCCCCATTTCATCATAGAAGAGTGTCACTCAAAAGTAGTGAAAATAGCAGATCTACAAGCTCACGATGTGACACGTTGTGGACTTGTAGTTTAACTTTATTAATAATATAAACCCTATATACTTAAATTGAACGGTTTTGGGGCGGCACTGGCTCAGGGGTAGAGTGGCCGGGTAGAGTGAACTGGAAAACCGCAAGGTTCCCAGTTCGATCCCGGGCTGGGGCGCTCCCCTAGAGTTAGTGTCGAAGTGTCCTTGAGCAAGACGCTGAACCCCTAATTGCTCCCGATGAGCAGGTTGGTGCCTTGCATGGTTTCCTCCTCCATCGGTGTATGAATGTGTGTGTAAATGGGTTAATGGCACAATCAATGTAAAGCGCTTCGGATAGAAGTGCTATATAAATGCACCATTTACTCATTAGGGTTCATGAGGTTAACAGTGTTCTACTTACATTAAACTGTTCTCTTATACCCAGTGGTGGAAAAAGTACTCTAATGTTTTACTTAAGTAAAAGCATCAATACTGCAAGTAAAATACTCAATCGGGGGCGAAACTCGGGCATAAACATCGTCTAGTGTGAGGGTTCAAAGATCCAATCTGAACCCTCCCGAGTTGCTCACAAGACGATCGGGGCCACTCCGATCACATTCCAAATAGTTTGATATTTCGAGTGAAAACCCCTCCCCTCAGGTGAACCCCCCCTCCCCCCTTTTTTTGTCATCGTCAAAATCATTTAAAAAAATACCTGGCGCGGGTCGGACCGAGAGAAATACGGCCGCTGTTCCAACACCGCAATGCCACACACACACACACACACACACACACACACACACACACACACACACACACACACACACACGCGTTGTTTATGTAGGATGGACAATCATGTGCAGCTGCGGTGGATCCATGTTTTATATTAAAATACATTATTTTGATAATGATTTTATTATTTTCATTTTAAAATATGGACTGACAGTCCTATAGCTATAATGTCCATAGAGAATATATCCCCACCTGAAAGATGCTTATTAAACTTTATAACTTGCCTGGTACCATTCCATGCTTCATCTTGCCGTCTAAAATTATATTCCTTGGCTTGCAAACAGCCAAAACGTGTGTAGCCGATGAAACACAACGGCTTTGCATTGATGACACCAGGTATAAGCAGGGGTGCAATGCTCACTGGACGGGCTTGCCCGCCGTGCCGGAACCTATTTGACCAGAAGCACACGCATAGATTTAAAACTACTTTAAATTCGCACCTCAACAAAGTTTTCAAAGGCTCCCGACTCACACCTAGCGAATTAACATAGGAATAAGCCTAGATGCATATCAATTGTCCATTGTGTGACTTGCAGTGTAGGTGTTAAGCGACGTGCGCGTCACGTCATTGAAATAGAGTGCAAGAACATACCAAATGAGCATTGCATGCCTGGGTATAAGAAACTCATGAGCACACTGGCCAATACAAACTAATAGGCGAGTGCGCTCTGGTGCGCAATTTCCGAACGCACTGCTGCTTTCCAATGTGTCCATATCCATCTTTAAATGCCCTGTTTTCAGCACTGTCACATATCTTTTATACATATCTTTTATACTCTTTATACTTTTGGATAGTGTCATTTCTCTTGTTAACTAGCAGATTCATGTTTAGCGATCTCAAGCAGTCTGTCTCTCTCCATAAGTCGCAGCTGCAATCCATCCAGTAACGACCAATTTATGCTTCGACATACAACGGTCAGTGCATGGTGGGAAAAGTACTCAGATATTTTACCTAAGTAAAAGTATCAATACTGCAATATAGAAATACTCTGTTACAAATAAAAGTCCGGAATTAAAAATGTACTTGAGTAAAAGCACAAAAGTATTAGTATCAAAATGTACTTAAAGTACCAAAAGTAAAAGTAATAGTGTTTGAAAATAGCAGATCTACAAGCTCACAATGTTTTGCCATGCGATTCATTGTGAGCTTGTAGTTCGGCTATTTTCAAATAGCCTATGTAGGCCTATAAACTAGGGCTAAAGTGGTTAATGTATGTTTTATAATATAATAATTGATAATAGCAAAGTAACTAGTAACTAAAGTTTTCAAATGATTGTACTGGAGTAAAAGTACAATATTTGTCGTTGGGGTGTAGAAGTAATACAATAGTACTGAAAATTGGCAATACTCCAGTAAAGTAAAAATACCTAAAAATTGTACTTAAGTACAGTACTTGAGTACATGTACTTTGTTACTTTACACCACTGACAACGTTGCGCCCCGAATATATTCAATCTGCGCTGCAGTGTGAGCTTGTGGATTTGCAAAGCGATCCTGATGAATCATGCATAATAATGATTATGATGAGGACGGTAGGCTTTGCTACATGGTCAGTCTTGGAGGGGGGGGGGACCGCTCGTTTACGGTTTATTATGCCACCACCTAATAGCTTACATTTTGATTCATTCTCTGTGAGAGTATCACAAATGTGTGCCAAATATAAGGCGTTCTGTCTTGACTCTTGGAGTTCCAATACATTCAGGGGTGAGCTCTAGGGGGTGCTCAGGGGGTCGGCGACCCCTTAGCTCTGACACTATGGGGGCTGGGGGCTCACGCATGCTCCACATGCACGCACCGTCAGCGGCGGTCTTTAACACCTTAAAGTTTAGACAATAGCCTCTCAAGGTTCGCGCCGTCAGCGGCGAGCCGTTCTCAATAGCGTCTACCTGGCTGCTTTGCATAACATTAGGCTAATGGAGAAAAGCCATGGACTTGAATTGAATGTGTTACATTCCTCTCACAATGAGAGACAACAGTCTCTGCACTGCAGAGTGTGAAGGGGATCGCTTAGAAGAGGACCCAGTTCTCTGACACAAGACAAAGACAAGTTGTCTGATTATTTTAACTACTTATGTGTGGGTGAGTCTATGTAAAGGGCTTTTATATAAAACTAAAAGGAAAATAAAATAACTAATTAATTGAAACAAAATAAAAACAACAAATTAACAATGCAACAAAATAATAAGATATAATTACATTAAAAATCACATGTTGAATACAGTATTTCAACTAGCACTGAGCTGATTGGCTATGTGCACATGCCCGCGCGCGCGCCGTGACGTCATAAAATAGAGCCCCCATAGCTCAAAAATCCACAGCTCACCACTGAGTAAATTAGTTAACTATCCATTTCTTAAATTAGCCTTTCATTATGTTCTGGCCCGCCATCTAATGCTTTAAAAACAAACTTTCATGTTGGTGCACCCTGCCTTCATAGTTCTTAAATCCATGAATTTTGCAAAATGTTGCAAGGGAAGTCTCTGTGCCAGCCAGGCTTATTTTTCGTCGCACAATGGTTTCGAGTGGTTAACATTATGCGATATTAGCTGTAGAATACAACTCTCGTAGACGTATTTATGATTCTGACGTTTTCAATCTACGAGAGTTGTAGGGTTCACCCCCCATGGACACAGGGACTTTCTGCACTATGCCCCGTAGACACTCCAAACATGTACAAATTGAAAATAAAGGTGCTTACCCCCACGCAGCAAATGTTGACTATCGCTACGGGGTAGTAGTTTAATGTAATAATCCATATCTTTCAATAAAGAAGTGTTTAATGCCGTCTGTGGCTGATTCTGTCGGAAGTTCCCAATGGGTGGTAGTGACGTGCCCATCTGGTGAAACCCGGAATTACACTCAATGTAAACAGGAAGTAAACGAGGGTGAAAAAATGGCGTTCGGCCACAGACGGCATTAAAACACTTCTTTATTGAAAGATATGGATTATTACATTAAACTACTACCCCGTAGCGAGAGTTAACATTTGGGGCGTGGGAATAAGCAGCTTTATTTTCAATTTGTACATGTTTGGAGTGTCTACGGGGTATAGTGCAGAAAGTCCCTGTGTCCATGGGGGGTGAACCCTACAACTCTCGTAGATTGAAAACGTCAGAATCATAAATACGTCTACGAGAGTTGTATTCTACAGCTAATGCGATATACAAGACCACAAGTAGCCTACCGCGAATGAGACGCGTTGTGAGCTTGTAGATCTGCTCTGACGCGGTGCACACTGGCCCTCATTTATCAACGCGGTGCAGCCCAAATAATGGGCGTAGGGCGAGATCACCGCACCTTTCGGCATTTATCAATATATCCTGACGTGGGCTTCATCCTACCATACGCTGAGATCTCACGTCTGGTCGAGACCAGTTGTTGACGTTGGCTGCGCCCGTTTATTCCATTCTAGACCTGCGGAGCAGCATTGTCTGACTGTCTGACAGGCATCTGGACACATAATCCACTCCTAAATGTATATCTACACACTAATAATTAATCCCTGTGAAAATATAACATTTTATAAAGTAATTTAAACAAACTGCTTTAACAGTCATTCAGTTGCATTGGCTATTTTAAAATAGCAGATCTGCAAGCTCAAAAACGGGTCGCATCGCGACGCGTTGTGAGCTTGTAGATCTGCTATTTTCAAACTATACGAGCGCTTTTGCGTCGGGACTCGGGAGTCCCGCGGTCGGGACTGCCGACGATCTTTTCATGGACAGTGAGGTGTACAAACTTACAGTAGCTTGTCCTATGTTATGGAGTTATGTCATAGAGAGTTTTGAAGACAACCTGGATGGGTTAAGGATATAAACCCGACGCTCCAATCTCTTATTAACGGGACGGACCGAAACCACTGCCGCCCGTCCGAGTCTCACAGGGAATATCCTACATGACTGCTTGTGCACTGCTCGGTATGGGTTAAATAAATTAATATACAAACGTATTCCATTCATGGCGATGTGATTGGTATCATAATATGTCATTCATGTAGGCTACAAGCCTACGTGACAAAGATTGTACCGCTACGGTACGGATTACAATACATGAAAAACACAGCTGGGCGGGCGTGTGTGTGTGTGTGTGTGTGTGTGAGAGCGAGAGAGAGAGAGAGAGAGGGGGGGCGTGTGCGTGTGCGTGTGTGGCGAGGCAGGCGGGGGAAACTCTTTCTCATTGGTCGTATTCTGGTCCTTCTTCATGTCGTAAAATCGGGGCGTTTTGAGAATATTTAAGGGCGTGTTATTTAAATGACGCTAGGTTTCAGCCGTGACATTTATCAAGCCTGGGACCAAATGTAGGTTCGGATCAGCTGTGTAGGATTCGTTGATAAATGTGACTTTGACGTTGGTGTACGGCCGAATATATGGAAAAATATACGCCGGTTTATACGCTGCGTTGATAAATGAGGGCCTGTGTGTGTGTGTGTGTGTGTGTGTGTGTGTGTGTGTGTGTGTGTGTGTGTGTGTGTGTGTGTGTGTGTGTGTGTGTGTGTGTGTGTGTGTGTGTGTGTGTGTGTGTGTGTGTGTGTGTGTGTGTGTGTGTGTGTGTGTGTGTGTGTGTGTGTGTGTGTGTGTGTGTGTGTGTGTGCGCGTGCGCGTGCGCTGCTCAGGAGCGCAGCTGGCTGTCGGAGAAAAACACTGAATTGACATATGAAAATGTACGGATTGCAATGTGTAACTTTATTTAATATCAAAATAATATAGGCTACTGATATAATATCTTATATAATTATAATTATTAATAATTAATAATTATTATTTTTTAAATATATTTTTCTATTTATTATTGCTGTTCGGGCAAGCCCGAGAATCTGGATAGAATCTTGTAGTGTGAGATGCCCCCGATTTTTTAAATAGTGTAGTGTGTGCATGTTTAAGATAATCTGATAAGAGAATCTTGAAAGATTATCTTGTAGTGTGTGATGATACCCGATTTTAAAAATCGTTAATATTAAGATTATCTCGTAGTGTAAGGCCAGCTTAAATCTTTACTAAAACTAGCAGCTCTACAAGCTCAGTGTGAGCTTGTAGATCTGCTATTTTCACAGAATAGGGAAGCTATGGTTCAAAGGGTATAGTCTACTTACATTAAACTGTTCACTTATACCCAGTGATGGAAGAAGTACTCACATTTTTTACTTGAGTAAAAGAACAAAAGTATTGGCTTAACAATATAAGGAACAGTCTGTTAGCATCTGCATGTAATTTGACTCTCATTGTCTGTTGATGTGTGAAATACAGGAGGAATACAGGAGACTGCTGACAGAGAAGAGGTCTGAGCTGTTGGAGAAGAAGCTGATGAGGATGGGTACTGGGTACGGAATTTTAATACTTCTACTCCAGTACAGTGTGATTATTTGATAGCTTTAGTTACTAGTTACTTTGCAGACTTACATGAATTATTTGTCACCCACCCTATTTGACGGACAGTCTTCTCGTAGGTATTGACATCAATACTAAATTAAAATGACTTTTCAAAATGAATCACACTTTATGTTTTAAATAGCTCCCAACATGTCATAATGTGACACGTGAGCTTGTAGATCTGCTATTTTTGATCTGAAACGTTTTATGGTAAATTCCACCTTGTTAGACATCCTTTAGGAGGAGGATTCATGTGATTGGTTTTCTTTGATTTCATTATTATTAGTATTATCATTATTATTAATTTTATTTTGTCCTTGGTTGGGTGTTGGGGGGGCTACCACACACACACACACACACACACACACACACACACACACACACACACACACACACACACACACACACACACACACACACCACAAACACTCTCCGTTAGGTCATATTTCCACATGTACTGTACAGTTACATATGTTATAGAATATGATGTCATAATATCATAACATGTGTTTCTCACTGTTTCTCCCTCCTCTTACTATGTCCCGTTGTTTTTTCTATCGTTGTATTTCTCTCAGCTCCATCACAGCCCTCCCTCTCTCTGCAGCAGACATGATGAAGTCTTGGCATAAAGACTACAGACAGAGCTACCGTGACTACAGTGTCCGCTTGCTGTGAGTGTTCATCACACAGAAAGCAGAACCAATACAATGTGCTCTCACCATCTTCTAGACCCCAGACCAGCTGAACTATTATCACTTATTATATGATGAGTTGAATCTGATGTCTGACTTTGTCTCTTTCATTCTCTGTGTGTTGGTGAGCAGTGTAGAGGCCATGTTAACAGGAGACCCAGCTGAGGACATTAACCTGGTGACTGATGCTCAGAACATAGAGAGGAACATGTATGAGTCAGCTAACAGCTGGGTAAGAACCTAATATTCTCTCCATGATTTATTTACATGTTCTAATGAATACATGAACTACAATGTAGTGTGTAAGATTTAATTGTTCATCATTCAGTGACATAAAAAAAACGAAACAATAAACAAAAATGTGTCTAAAATAGGGATGCCAGGTAACCACATGAACCCTAGCGTCCTTATTCTGAGGTGAACAGAAAATAGCCGATCTACAAGCTTACAATACATCACAATGCAACCCATTGTGAGCTTTTATATCAGCTATTTTAGGCAAACAGATTTGGTGTTGAGAGAATAAAGCATCGGGCCTAGTTCAGAGCCCTGGGGGACCCCGTTCAACTATGTATAAAGGGTTAATTATCGTTGTTGTCGGGCAGAAACCTTGTATCTCCACGTCCCCCCCCCCCCATAACTTAATGCCCCATTTCATCATAGAAGAGTGACACTCATAAGTAGTGAAAATAGCAGATCTACAAGCTCACAATGTGACACGTTGTGGACTTGTAGTTTAACTTTATTAATAATATAAAGCCTTTATACTTAAATTGAACGGGGTTCCTCAGGGGTCTATTCTTAGCCCTCTACAGTCCCTCTATAGATCTAAACGCTATTGTGAGCTTGTAGATCTGCTATTTTCACAGCATGTTTTCCCCAGAATAGGGAAGCTAGGGTTCATGAGGTTAACAGTGTTCTACTTACATTAAACTGTTCTCTTATACCCAGTGGTGGAAAAAGTACTCTAATGTTTTACTTAAGTAAAAGTATCAATACTGCAATATTAAAATACTCTGTTACAAGTAAAAGTCCGGAATTCAAAATGTACTTGAGTAAACGTACAAAAGTATTGGCATCAAAATATACTTAAAGTACCAACAGTAAAAGTACTCATTATACAGAATGTCCCCTTACACAAGTTATCATTATGTCTAAAATGAGGTTCACGTACACAGAGGTTCACATTATCTCCTCCAGTTCTCCTCCCCTCTGAACACTCTGACCAACCAGTAGGACCACAGTACACATGGAGATTAACTATGAATGACTATAATATAGTCATTGTTAATCTCCACAATGACTACAGTATTATGTGGAGAAAATTAAAACTACAAATTGATAAAAAACAGGAAACATGTCAAGTATCCTCAGAGCTTCATCAACAATGTAACCCCATTTACTTAAATTGAACGGGGTCCCTCAGGGGTCTATTCTTGGTCCCTTAGCCTACCCTTTTCCCTCTGCACCAAATCTCTTCACCGGAAATAACAGATCTACAAGCGTCACAATGCTTTGTACGCTATTTCCGCAGAATGTTTTTTCCAAGAATAGGGAAGCTAGGGTTCATGAGGTTAATAGTGTTCTACTTACATTAAACTTATATAGTGATCTGTTCAGTCTTTTATTTTGAAATACAGGAAGTAAAAGTTAATTCCAACCAATGTTAAGGAACAGTGTTTTTGTAGTTTGACTGTCATTGTCTGTTGATGTGTGAAATACAGGATGAATACAGACACCTGATGGATGAGAAGAGTTCTGAGCTGAAGAAGAAGCTGATGAGGATGGATACTGGGTACGGAATTTTTATACTTCTACTCCTGTACGGTGTGATTATTTGACAGCAGATTTAACTAACACACACACACACACACACACACACACACACACACACACACACACACACACACACACACACACACACACACACACACACACACACACACACACACACACACACACACACACACACACACACACACACACACACACACGCGCGCGCTTTAACAACACAGAAACATTCTTACTTACTAAAATCTTTATATAGATAGATAGTGATAGAGTGTCATGGCTGGCTCTTGCCACGACAAATAACAGGGGAGGGAGACCAACGGAAAGTGTAACAAAGGATGTTTATTAAATAGTAAACTCTAACAAAGGCATAACTGAGGTATAACTGACAGTAAAGGAACATCATAACGTTAAGGATCCAATGAGGTGTGGAGTCAGTAAATCAGTGTAAGTGTGGATGAGTGGAACATGGTGTAGTGCAGGGTGTGTGGATGGTAAGAATAATCAAACATAACATAACAGAAGCATAGGGAGCAGGGTAGAGCTGAAGAAGACAGCAGTCCTCTCTCCTCTGGATCTCCTCATAGACTGAGCATGGGCTGGCTTTTATAGACTCCTGGAGGCACCGGGCCCAGGTGCTCTCCAATCAGCCATTAGCAGGTATGTAGACGGCCCCACCCTGTTCACCTAGAAGAACAGCATGAGCAGAGCAGACACTCCCATAAAGCTCCATATAAGGGAGTGGGGCATCACAATATATTTTATTCTTTGCTTATGGAAGGGGGGGGGGGCAGGGGGGGCAGACCCCATGGTCTCTGGTAAACTGTTTCAGATGCTATATATTATACACCCCCATGGTCTCTGGTAAACACTGTTATAGATGTTATAGAGCTCTGCCCCCCCCCCCCCCTCTCGGCATGTGTTTTGGATCACACTGAATTGTCGGTTTCCACGTGTCATCATCATTTTAATGATTTCATTATTATTAAATATGAAGTAATGTAATTTATACACAAATAGTCAGACAAACAAGTCAGGACAAAAAGACCAGCAGAACCAACCACTGATGATGAAGACTGGAGATGTAGAGGCTGTTGGAACAAGAACACTGCTGAGGCTTTAAGATGCAGAGGCTCATACTGCACTATGACAAAGATCATATCCACAAGGTAACATTGGCTCTCTGTCTGCTTTCTTTCTTTCTTTCTTTCTTTTCTTTCTTTCTTTCTTTCTTTCTTCTGAACATTTCTCTGATTGTCAGCTGCATGTCTATGAACAGAGACACTATGAATGAATTCATGTTTGGAGGAGGAGGAGGAGGAGGAGGAGGAGAAGAGGAGGAGGAGTAGGAGGAGGAGGAGGAGGAGGAGGAGGAGGAGAAGAGGGAGAAGAGGAGGAGGATGATAGGAGGAGGAGGAGGAGGAGGAGGAGAAGAGGAGGAGGATAGGAGGAGGACGGGGGGGAGGAGGAGAGGAGGAGGAGGAGGAGGAGGATAGAAGGAGGAGGAGGATGATAGGAAGAGGAGGAGGAGGAGGAGGAGGAAGAGGAGGAGGAGGACGGGGGGGGAGGAGGAGAGGAGGAGGAGGAGGAGGAGGATAGAAGGAGGAGGAGGATGGGAGGAGGATGATAGGAGGATAGGAGAAGGAAGAGGAAGAAGAGGAGGAGGAGGAGGAGGAAGAGGAGGAGGAGGAGGAGGAGGAGGAGGAGGAGGAGGAGGAGGAGGAGGACGACGGGGGGAAGGAGGAGAGTAGGAGGATACAAGGAGGAGGAGGAGGAGGAGGATAGGAGTATAGGAGGAGGAGGAGGAGGAGGAGGAGGAGGAGGATAGGAGTATAGGAGGGGGAGGAGGAGAAGAGGAGGAGGATAGGAGGAGGAGGAGGAGGAGGACGACGGGGGGAAGGAGGAGAGTAGGAGGAGGAGGAGGATAGAAGGAGGAGGATAGGAGTATAGGAGGAGGAAGAGGAAGAGGAAGAGGAAGAGGAAGAGGAGGAGAGGAGAAGAGGAGGATAGGAGGAGAAGAGGAGAAGAGGAGGATGGGAGGATGGGAGGATGGGAGGATAGGAGGAGGAGGAGGAGGAGGAGGAGGATGATAGGAGGAGGAGGAGGAGGAGGAGAGGAGGAAGAGGATGATAGGAGGAGGAGGAGGAGGAGGAGGAGGAGGAGGATGATAGGAGGGAGGAGGAGGAGGGAGAGGAGGAGGAGGAGGATGATAGGAGGAGGAGGAGGAGGAAGAGGATGAAGGGAGGAGGAGGAAGGAGGAGGAGGAGAGAAGAGGATGATAGGAGGAGGAAGAGGAAGAGGAAGAAGAGGAGGAGGAGGAAGAGGATGATTAGGAGGAGGAGGAGGAGGAGAAAAGGAGGAGGTGTCATAATATCATAATAATAATGTGTTCTGTGTTTTTTCTATCATTGTCTTTCTCTCAGCTGGGACTCCATTCACAGCCCTCCCCTCTCTCTGCAGCAGACATGAGGAAGTTTGGCATAAAGACTACACACAGAACTACCGTGACTTCTATGTCCGCTACCTGTGAGTGTTCATCCACACAGAACGCAGAACCAATACAATGTGTCTCACCATCTTCTAGACCCCAGACCAGCTGAACTATTATCACTTATTATATGATGAGTTGAATCTGATGTCTGACTTTGTCTCTTTCATTCTCTGTGTGTTGGTGAGCAGTGTAGAGGACATGTCAACAGGAGACCCAGCCGAGGACAGTGACCTGGTGACTGATGCTCAGAACATAGAGAGGAACATCTATGATTCAGCTAACAGCGTGGTAAGAACCTAATATTCTCTCCATGATATTTATTTACATGTTCTAATAAATACATGAACTACAATGTAGCGTGTAAGATTTAATTGTTCATCATTCAGTGACATAAAAAAACTAAACAATAAACAAAACTGTGTCTAAAATAGGGATGCCAGGGAACCACATGAACCCTAGCGTCCTTATTCTGAGGTGAACATTTGACGAAAATAGCCGATCTACAAGCTTACAATGCATCACAATGCAACCCGTTTGAGCTTTTAGATCAGCTATTTTAGGCAAACAGATTTGGTGTTGAGAGAATAAAGCATCTGGCCTAGTTCAGAGCCCTGGGGGACCCCGTTCAACTATGTAAATGGTTAATTATTGTTGTTATAGGTCAGAAACCTTGTATCTCCACGTTTCACCCCCCCCCCCCATAACTTAATGCCCCATTTCATCATAGAAGAGTGTCACTCAAAAGTTGTGAAAATAGCAGATCTACAAGCTCACAAGGCCTCACGATGCTACATGTTGTGGACTTGTAGTTTAACTTTATTAATAATACAAACCCTTTATACTTATATTGAACGGGTTCCTCAGGGGTCTATTCTTAGCCCTCTACAGTCCCTCTATAGATCTACACACTATCGTGAGCTTGTAGATCTGCTATTTTCACAGCATGTTTTCCCCAGAATAGGGAAGCTAGGGTTCATGAGGTTAACAGTGTTCTACTTACATTAAACTGTTCTCTTATACCCAGTGGAGGAAAAAGTACTCTAATGTTTTACTTAAGTAAAAGTATCAATACTGCAATATAGAAATACTCTGTTACAAGTAAAAGTCCGGAATACTGCAATATAGAAATACTCTGTTACAAGTAAAAGTCCGGAATTAAAAATTTACTTGAGTAAAGGTATAAAAGTATTGGCATCAAAATGTATAATGTAATGTAAAATGTACTTAAAATACCAAAAGTAAAAGTACTCATTATACAGAATGTCCCAAGTTTTCAAATGAGTATTTTTGGAAAATAGCAGATCTACAAGCTCACAATGTGTCTTAGTGTGACACATTGTGAGCTTGTAGATCGGCTATTTTCAAATTGCCAAAATGTATATAAGGCTGAAGTGGTTTTGTAATAATAATCAAAATCTACAAAGTAACTACTAACTAAAGTTTTCAAATAATTGTAGTGGAGTAAAAGTACAATATTTGCCTCTGAGATGTAGTGGAGTAGAAGTAAAAGTACAGAGAATTGGAAATACTCCAGTAAAGTACATTTACAGAAAATAAATAACTTAAGTACAGTACTTGAGTAAATGTACTTAGTTACTATACATCACTGCAGAAAACACAAAAAATATTTTTCAATGTCTAAAATGTATTAAAATCTTTTGAAAATAGCAGGTCTACAAGCTCACAATGTGTCGAATTGCGATGCATTGTGAGCTTATAGATCTGCTATTTTCAAATGGCCAAATGTATATAGGGCTGAAGAGGTTAATGTTTTGTAATAATAATCAAAATCCACAAAGTAACTAGTAACTAAAGTTTTCAAATAATTGTAGTGGAATAAAAGTACAATATTTGCCTCTGAGATGTAGAAGTAAAAGCAATGGAAATTGGAAATACTCCAGTAAAGTAAAAGTACCTCAAAATTGTAATTAAGTACATTAATTGAGTAAATGTACTTAGTTACTTTACACCACTGTCATCATCTGTCCAGCCTTTTATTTTTATTTTCAGAAAAACTTGGAGTGAGATTTGGTGGCGTGTGCAGCAAACATTATTATTATTATTATTATTAGTATCATTATTTTATCAACCCATAGAGTCACCACCACACACCAAATGTATTTTTGTATTCATTGTTGTACTTAATGTTGCACCCAGTGCATCACACCAGTTGTAATCCCCCAACCAGGTACAGCTGGTATGTTGCACTGGGTGGGTGTGTTATCATTTTACAAATCTAACCCTCAATAATTAGATCAAGTCATTTTAACCCATTGAGACCGGGAACGCATATATGTCATTTTTAGATTTCTTTGGCTATTCAAAAATAGCAGATATACAAGCTCATAGCGCGGCACAGAGTGCCGCGCTATGAGCTTGTATATCTGCTATTTTGAAAAAACAAGAACATTTTTGCAAATCTTTTTATATTTGTTAAATATTTTGTTCCAGGGACCCCCCAGAAGCAAAGATTTGAGTTACACATCTGTTTGAATATATAAAAAAATATATATTCAAAGATTTTCACACATTTTCATGATTTTTCAAAAAATAGCAGATCTACAAGCTCATAGCGCGGCACCGAGTGCCGTGCTATGGACTTGTAGATCTGCTATTTTTTAATAGCCAAATAAATCTAAAGCGATACAGATGTGTTCCCGGTCTTAATGGGTTAATGCAGAAACTGGTGGTAGGTGTAAATTAATAGTGTGGGTGTGATCATTTTGGTGGGGGGTCTTTTTAACAGAGCAGATATAATGTCCTGTATTCTGGTGCATTTTAACAGGGAGTTTGATACTTTAACAGGCTTTACTAACATGGGAACATTATGGGTAAATGTTTTAAATTCATCCATCAACAAGATAAACAGAGACATTGATTTGATGACTGAAGCTATTAAAGAGCCATCTTTAATAATAACCACTCATTAATATATCTTTATGATTGCATGCAATTAACTAGAATGTATCACTTAGGTATCAAATGGAGTATAATGTGTTTACTGTATGTGGGAATGACTGGAGTGTATTCACAGTCATAATAAATATAGTGACAGTAGGACTCGTGTAACAGCCTGTGTAGAGATGGTGACTCTTACTCTCCTATTGGTCTATTGTTTTGCACCAGAGGAGTTCTAAATAATTAGACGTCTGTCAAATTCAGTCAATACAAACGTACGTTAAAAACCTGACCGGACAGAGAAAATTCCAGCGTACACCTGGCAGCTAACATTGTGGATGTGTAGAGCATAGAACATTAGTTAATCTTAAGATCTATGTTGTTGATCCTGGGAATATCACTGTAATGATCAATGGATTAACATGAAAGCGTCCTTCATACAAGAGACGCACGCACACCTAACATTTCTGCATTTCACTACAGTAAACGGGTGGGGCTACTTCAGATACAATAATTTAATTCACTATATCACTCAAATAAGTAGATATCTCAGTGGTGCATGAGTTAACACAGTTTTCCACTTGGGGTGATTTGACGTTGTAAGAAATATGGTGTGTGGCGTGAGTGCGTGTGAAGAGGGTCATTTACGTGTGTTTCACGCTCATTGTGTGAGAGTTGGCAGCTCTGGTTAAGGAACAGTGTGTTAACACTTGATGTAGCTTCACTCTGTCATTGTCTGTTGATGTGTGAAATACAGGAGGAATACTATAAACTGATGGATGAGAAGAGGTCTGAGCTGAGGAAGAAGAAGAAGAGACAGATGAAGCTGGGTAAGCTTTTAGCCATGCTCTCTCTCTCTCTCACTCACTCACTCTCCCTCCCACTTTAACCCTATTTATTGACTGGGTTCCCCCAGGGGTCTGTACTTGGTCCCCTCCCTTTTCCCTTCTCCACCAAATCTCTTATCTACAAGATCACAAGCCGACGCGTTGTGAGCTTGTAGATCTGCTATTTTCCCCCAATGTTCACATATTGTCACAGAATGTTCATGTATTATGAACTGTCCAGAATAGTGTGTCTAGGGTTGATGTGGTTAAACTAACATGTTCACACTGTGTTCATTTAACTCTTACTTCATACTGGAGGGGGAGGGGCCACCTCCAAGTATGATGTAAGAACAAAATGGCCGCTGTGTGAATGTGGTTAATTGAGTTTACAGTGATATTTATGTACAGTCATAAAACAATGTATCAGACCTCATGTCTTCTATACTCATCATGTGTAATGAATGTTTGTTTGTTTGTTGTTCTTCTGTAGAGAAGAAGATGAAGTCCATGAGTCAGACATCAACACCTCCTCTTCCTCCTGGTGACGAGGTAATCATAGTTTGGCATTTAACATCTGAATTCATTTAGTTTTGAATTTCGTTTTTCTCTTTATTTTTTCAATTTCAGTTTATTTTTGATTCACACATACATACAATACAATGCAGTAAATATGACGTTTCCAGATGTTTATTTTTAGCAGACAGACAGACAGACAGACCGACAGACAGACAGTTTGACCAGGAGAGCACAACGTACACAGAGGTTCACATTATCTCCTCCAGTTCTCCTCCCATCTGAACACTCTGACCAACCAGTTCAGTACACATGGAGATTAACTATGAATGACTATAATATAGTCATTGTTAATCTCCACAATGACTAGAAAATTAAAACTACACATTGTTAAAAAACAGGAAAAATTTCAAGTATCCTCAGAGCTTCATCAACAATGTAACCCCATTTGTTTAAATTGAACGGGGTCTGTAACGAAGGGGGACACCTCCGGTTACTTTAAAATAATATACTGGTTGAGGCGGCGAATATGGACTGGATTCCGGTCAGAGAATCAGGGGAGTCTGGAGAAGGGATTTCTTTCCAATGATTTATTGTCCATACAGTGTATGAATGGGTAAGGGTGAACATATGTGTGTGGTCTGAAAGTAAACAACAATAAAGAAAACATATTATCATTAATATGAGCTCAAGCATTTATGATGCAATCACTGGCATGTATGATGCAATCGCTAACAACAGGCTATCTGCACAGTGTCATTAAGTAGACAGTAAACATTCACTCAGTGTAGCAAATATTAACGCCAAAACTGTCCAAACATTGTAAAACACAGTAGATAAACTGTAAAGTAAATCAATGTCATCATCACAAGTAACAAAATACACCAATAGGGTTGCAAACGAACTGCAGGCACTGGGGAGCTAAATCAGCACAGTTAGCCAAACAAACAGGTGTTGCCAATTAAGCATATAAAGTCACATAAAGTGATATACAGGGTGTCAGATATAGTATAACTTACTTAACAACACTTTGGACCTGAAATAATGTACTCACATAGTTTCATGAACGCACAAATCAAAACATTAAGGAACAAGTGATCAGAAACACACAGAGCTTGCTGTGTCTGACTGCTGACCTGCGTGTGTCAGCACGCTACTGACTAAATAGGCTTGTCAGTGGGTAATACCATGCCAGGCCACTAGGCGTCGCTGGCGGGCTTTCTTACAGGGTCCCTCAGGGGTCTATTCTTGGTCCCGGGTTATTTTAGGAGTAATTAAAGTAAATTAGCCTGCTGGTGGCGCTATAACAGACCGATGTGAAAATTCTGGGCAAAGGTTCTGCCCTGACCTCCAGGCCTTCGGCCTTGCGGAGACAAAAATAGCCGGCTTATTGTGTATTTTATTTTTTTTACCAATTGCCCGAATGCCCCCGCCCCAGTTAAAAATTGTTAGAAAGCAATATACAGTATATATATATATATATATATATATATATTTTAACACTCATCTTTTAATTATTAACATTACAAACTAATAAAAATAACCCTTGTTGTAAAAAAACAACTAAGTTGTCCTTTAATGTTTTTGCCTTACATGGGGTAAAGGGTAAATGGGGGGTAAATGGCTCTGGACGCAATTGGTTAGACCTACGACCAACTACCAATTATAGTCTCCCATATTTGAATACTGGGCCCTGATTGGTCACCCCAGACGTAGTCTGGGAGGCATTGTGTCGGAGCTTGGACAGCAGGGGCGCGGCCACTGCGTTGTGATTCAAATCAACAGCCAATGAAGAAAAGGGGGCGGGATCCACATGCAGTGGGTGCTACATCTAAATAGGATCGACGGGAAGCAATTTCCCCTTGCTGTTTGCCTCTCGTCAGACTTTTTAGACGAGTCAGACCGGTAAGAGGCGTGTCCGCTCAGATTCTGAGCGTAAGCTACATCCAGCCCACAAATACCAGGGCTCTGGCCCAGAAGTTCCTCGCCAGAGCTGGCGAAAACTTCTGGGAACTCAGATTACCCCAGACGCAAATCGCAGAGGGCATTTTTTTTTTAACTCTCCTGATTGGCTGAATCGCAATGATTACTATCAGAATATAGAGCTTTAACCTTTTAATACAAAACTTTTTGTTTTAACCAAAAAATATCACTTACCCTACCTTTAATTACATTTCTCCATTGTGTGTGTCCCAGATGACCTGGGGGTGTGCAGGAAGCCCTGAACGGAACACATGTTCATGTTAATACATTTTACCTGTCTTGACCCAGTCACACCTCCTCAACCTGACTTGACCTTCATTGAACGCAATAAGCCAGGATGCACTGAGTAGTCTTGGTCAAAGTCCTGGATTTTTCTCAAATCCTTGATGACTTTCTGCTTTAGTGAAATGGGCCCCCAGTGTTGATTATAAAATCATATTTTAATCTCTAACATGTTCTTGTGCTGTGTGTTCTACAGATGGACATGGGAGCAGGGAGGACGGGTCAGCCCAACGTTACCCAGTTACCGAACCAGTACCTCCATCCAGGCCAGATTCCTGGGTCCAGTTCAGGTCTTGTAAAAGGCGTGTATTCAAATGTAAAAAGGTATTGACAACAAAATATACCAAAAGTACAATCTTTTTTTAATTAGTCAAACTAAAATAGCAGATCTACAAGCTCACAATGTGACACTTTGTGAGCTTGTAGATCTGCTATTTTCATTTCAAAGCTTATTATGGTAAATTCCACCTTGCGACATCCTTTAAGAGGCCTAAGGAGGAGGATTTCTTCTTTCATTTCATTACTATTATTATTATTGTTGTAGTTACTATTGTCTATAGCTATCCTCACTATTTCTTTATTCTCTCCCAAAAGTATGGCACCTAACTACTCCCACATACTTTCACTTACAAACTCCATTCAAACTGTAAAAAATCCAGCTTACTGTGGACATGTGTGCTTATACTTTTCTTTTTGAAATAATTTGTAGTTTTTGAAATATTTAACTTTAAACACCCCAAAAAGTCTATGGGAAAGTCAATGTTATTTCAACTGAAAACCCCTTTTTCTTTCACTTGAGTTGAGAAATGCCCCATGTTTTCATTTCTTACACTACAGATATGTTTTTTACATCAGCAAGTTCGCACGGGTCTGCTGGGTACACCCCCGCATTCCTAAACCCCCCCACTCCTACACACCCCCATTCCGAAACCCCCCCCCCCCACTCCTACACCCCCCCATTCCGAATTTTTTTTTCGGAATGGGGGGGTGTAGGAGTGGGGGGGTTTTGAAAACTTGGAATAAACCCTGCCATTCCGAAAAATAGATATAAATCCTATCTTTTTTTTTTTTTTTTTTTTTTTTTTGCGGGGGGGTATATATGGGGCACCCCCCCGCAAAAAAAAAAAAAAAAAAAAAAAAAAGAAAAAAAAAGTTTTTTTAAAGTTTTTATTTATTTATTTTTATTAAAAAATAATTTGTGGACTGAAGTTGGTTTGCTTCCACAATCCATAATGATGCATTTTCGAACTAAATTAATTAGGCTATCTGCACTTCCACAACGTGTACTGTACATATATACAGCCCACTGTAGGCTGACATTTTTGGGGGTTTTAGCTATGGACCCCAAAGCTCCAAGCTCCACCTTAGCGCCGCTAATGGAGCGGTTTCAGAAAAGAAAAATGAAAAAAATTAAACCGAAAAAAAAGGCGTGTCTGTCTGTCTGTCTATCTATA